>NW_016803198.1:1575953-1604952 GCF_001698545.2 Rhinopithecus bieti
AAAAAAAAAAAAAAAAAAAAAAAAAAAAAAACTGATTTTTTTTTGAAAAGAGGTATTATTGGACTTTGAGCTTCCGTTTCCTCTTTGAAATAATAACTTTGCTACTTTCTTACTCCAAACCTAGTAAAACAAGTGTCAAGAGAATCCCTCAGACAAAACTGCAATGATTTCCTTGCATTTGTGGGCCAATGCCTGACTTACATCTGAAATACAAAGTCAACCCTTGAATGGAATTTTACCCTACCCAGGAAATCTTGACACCAAGAGAAAGATTATCTTTTTGGTGATGGAATCAATAAAATGACTTCATTGTGGTGGGTGTTCATTCTTAAAGTTTACAGGGCATAGATAAACAAGAGTATTTGCAATGCACCATAACCCGGCAAGAGGTTGCCTTCAATCCTGTCCAATGACATTGTCTGGAAAAGTAAGACCTGAACAGAAAAGGGCAGTAAATCTATTGTTGTTTGACCAGAGGTAGACGAAGGAAACACAAGATATCAGAATACAGCTGCATCTACTCAAGCTAAGGCAACTTCAGGAAGTAAGGAGTCAACAGTTGTTAAATCCCAAGGAGTCAATGGAAATTTGTGCATCAGGGAAAACATAAGTCACACCCACCCAGGGTCACCAGCTTTAAATGTCTGCCTCACAAAAAACTGGAAGCCACCAACCAAGTAAGAACAGACTCATCTTCTTACCTATTTTTCTCCCAACTGCCAAGTCCTCCCAGGACCCAGATTTAGCTTTATCCAATTAAATCAGCAGTTAGAAAATAGAGGGTGAGGTAAGAGTATGAAGGAGAAAAAAAAAACAAAACCTCCCTTCCCCACTACAAGACTTGAGCCTGAAGATGGCCCACTCTGTGTAAGAATTTTTAAATATGCTAATTCAAAAGTAAAATTTGATTACAATTCTGGACTGAAAATGCTAATACTGTTTATGTTGTTTAAAGTGAGCCTAGTATTGCTATGATCTAATACAGTGCCAGAAAAATCTTTAATCTTGTCATGATTTTGTCCGGGAAAAGAGACAGCCTCCACTCTCTAATTAAAACATAAAATGGTGATGAGAAATGTGTTGATAGCAATACCTTCTAGTCATTGAAATGAACAGTTAACAAATAAAAAACCATATGAAATTATAATTTAATATTAATTTTAGACAAAAATAATTATTTCAACACATAACTGAGATATCCTGGAGTCCTGAGAAAATATCTTCTTCCTCCAAGCTAATCATTTCTGCCTAACTTAAATCCACGAGTCTTGAGCCATCCCTCTACTCAACTCAAACTAGTATAAAGATTCAAAATCCTTAGGCTGATATCTGAGCTCTGGATTCTTAGATTCTGTGCACTTGGAGGACAGATGCTTGGCATATTCTGTTCATTTGAGTCTTTTTCTGTGGGAACTGAGGATGGATAATTATGACCCTCTGTCCATCGGAGTCTCCTCCATGGCATCTAACTCCCTACAGTATATGTCACCCTCCAGTGACTCTCTATTGGAAAGGGTAATATACAGAATATTTGTGTTTAAACTCACAAAAGGTAAATTCTTTCAGCTATTCATCCATTCAGTCATTTATCCATGTATTAATTGTTCACTTAAATTTATATTTTACAAAATGTCAGATGATAAATGTTAAAAACAAATGGGAGCAATGAAATTACTCCAAAGTCCTAAATGGAAGGTTTGCAGTCTTGGAATTGTGCATGAAAATAGATGTGTTTGCCAACTCTTTTCATCATGTAAATAGAAGGATATATGAGGAAGATTAACAATGACAATTTCTTTGGAGAGGGTTACTGGGGGGCTGTACATGTCTCTTTTTTGTCTTCAAAAGGCCATGGTTTACTGCCAATCTCTGGAAAGTGAGTTTATAGCTGACCAGCTAGATAGTACACTCCACCATGGAGCACTGCAGAAACATATCCACACAAACATATGAAAAGCATCGTGAAAGAAAAAGCCAACGTTTGGATATCCACCTTTTTGAGGGCATTAGCTTCAGATTAAAACCACACCAATAAAATAAGGCCTTTTTAAATCCTTTACTTGTAATCCTCACTGTCTACTGAGCCTAACTCTTGAAAAAATAGAAATAAAAATTTAAGAATGTGGTAAAATGGTGAATCAAAGAAAGTAGACATAGAACCTGCTCACTTGTTCCTGTCAATCTTTGAATCGTGGGTCATGCAAGTATAGTGATAGGGAATTAAGAAGCTTTAAATTGATTGAAAGACTGAAGCTTCAGTATTAGATTGCATTGGACTTTTTAATATCTAAGAATGGGCATAGACAATATAGGGAAATTACTTCATGGTTTCATAGTAACCAGCTTAGCATTTTCAGCCAATTGGTTATACAGTATGTTTAAGAAGCTCAATACCTAGAAAGATAGAGAAGCTGCATATAAATAAAGTGTAATTCATTTATTCAACCAATATTTATTGCCCATGTGCCGTATGCTAGGCATGGTTCCAGGTATTGGGAAAAATAGCATGAACACTGTGTTAGATGCCTTAAAAAATATTTAAGAAAAGGTACTTTGAAATTAAAGAAGGAATTAATTCTGTCCTGGGGTCCGTAGGAAGGCTTCATGAAGGTAATGTTTTTACATACTTTCACAGAGGGAGAAGTTTGTCAACATATGAACTACCAGATAGAAGAAACTGTGTTTAGAAGGAGAAAGGGAAAAGGTTGAAACAGTACAGTAGGCATGTGCTGTGTGTCAGCATGTCTTGGGAAAAGCATGAATATGAAAACAGAGCTAAATTTACATCTAGGTGAAATCTTAGCTGAGTAACAGCTAACAATTTTATGAGCCTATCTGATGTTGTCAAGGTTGTGGGTGGTTTTCTGATCTTTTCTAATACTCACTTTGCCAAAATTAGAATGCTTCAAGTTACACTTTTGCCTGATAGGAGAACATGTTATATTACAAAAATCACATACTTTTTTCTAAGGAGGAATTGTTTACCTATAATTTTGATGAAGACAGAGAAATAAACCAAGTCGTGGTCAAAGAGTGAAAGATGTCATAGATCCTAAAACTATTAGTCATAAGGCAGAGCTACCTGTTTATAGAGATGCATGCTTATATGGTTTGGCTCTGTGTCCCCACCCAAATCTCATCTTGAATTGTACTCCTGTAATTCTCACATGTTGTGGGAGGGACCAGGTGGGAGATAATTGAATGATGGGGTCATTTTCCCCATACTATTCCCTGGTAGTGAATAAGTCTCATGAGATTTCATGGTTTTATAAGGGGTTTCCACTTTTACTTCTGCCTCACTCTCTCTTGCTGCCACCCTGTAAGAAGTGCCTTTCACCTCCCACCATGATTTTGAGGCTCCCCGAGTCACATGAAACTGTGAGTCTATTAAACCTTTTTTCTTCTCAGTCTCCAGTATGTCCTTATCAGCAGCATTAAAATGAATGAATACAGTAAATTGGTGCCAAGAGAGTGGGGAACTGCTGAAAGATACCCAAAAATGTGGAAGCAACTTTGGAGCTGGGTAACAGGCAGAGGTTGGAACATTTTGGATGACTCAGAAGAAGACAGGAAAATGTGGGAAAGTTTAGACCTTCCTAGAGACTTGTTGAATGGCTTTGACCAAAATGCTGATAATGATATGGACAATAAAATCCAGGATGAGGTGGTCTCAGATGGAGATGAGAAACTGTTGGGAACTAGAGCAAAGGTGACTCTCATTAGGTTGTAGCAAAGAGACTGGCAGCATTTTGCCCCTGCACTAGAGATTTGTGAAACTTTGAACTTGAGAGCGATGATTTAGGGTCTCTGGCAGAAGAAATTCCTAAGCAGCAAAGCATTCAAGAGGTGAGTTGGGTATTGTTAAAGGCATTCAGTTTTAAAAGTGAAACAGAGTATAGAAGTTCAGAAAATTTGCAGCCTGACAACAGGATAGAAAAGAAAATCCCATTTTCTGAGGAGAAATTCAAGCCTGATGTAGAAATTTGCATAGGTGACAAGGAGATGAGTGTTAATCACCAAGACAATGGAGAAAATGTCTCCAGGGCATGTCAGAGATCTTTGTGGCAGCTCCTCCCATCACAGACCCAGAGGCCTAGGAGGAAAAAATGGTCTTGTGGGCTGGGCCCAGGGTCCCTCTGCTGTGCACAATCTAGGGACTTGGTGTCCTGCTTCCCAGCCACTCCAGGGATGACTAAAAGGGGCCAAGGTACAGATCAGACTGTTGCTTCAGAGGGTGCAAGCCCCAAACCTTGGCAGCTTCCATGTGGTGTTGAGCCTGCAGGTGCACAGAAGTCATGAATTGAGGTTTGGGGACCTCCACCTAGATTTCAGAGGATGTATGGCAACTCCTGGATGTCCAGGCAGAAATTTGCTACAGGGGCAAGGCAATCATGGCGAGCCTCTGCTAGAGCAGTGGAGAAGGGAAATGTAGGGAGGGCACCCCCACACATAGTTCCCACTGGGGCGCTGCCTAGTGGAGCTATGAGAAGGCAGCCACTGTCCTCCAGGCCCCAGAATGGTAGATCCACCGACAGTTTGCACTGTGTGCCTGGAAAAGCTACAGACATTCAACACCAGTTGTGAAAGCAGCCAGGTGGGGACTTTAGCCTGCAAAGCCACAAGGGCAGAGTTGTTCAGTTGTTGTGGGTTCCATGGGAACCCACCTCTTCCACCAGTGTGACCTAGATTTGAGACATGAAATCAAAGGAAATCATTTTGGAGCTTTAAGATTTGACTGCCCCACTGGATTTCAGACTTGCATGGGGTATATAGCCCCTTTATTTTGGCCAATTTCTCCCATTTGGAATGGCTGTATTTACCCAGTCCTTTATCCCTGTTGTATCTAGGAAGTAACTAACTTTCTTTTGATTTTACAGGCTCATAGGTGGAAGGGACTTAACTATCTTGGATAAGACTTTGGAATGTGAACTTCTGAGTTAATGCTGAAGTGAGTTAAGTCTTTGGGGTGCTGTTGGGAAGGCATGATTGGTTTTGAAATTTGAGAACATGAGATGTGGCAGGGGCCAAGTGTGAAATGATAGGGGTTGACTCTGTGTCCCCACCCAAATCTCATCACGAATTGTACTCTCATAATTCCCATGTGTTGTGGAAGGGACCTGGTGGGAGATAATGGAACCATCGAGGCAGTTTCTCCCATACTGTTCCTGTGGTAGTGAATAAGTCTCATGAGACCTCATGGTTTTATCAGGGGTTTCAGCTTTTGCTTCTGCCTAATTCTCTCTTGCTGCCACCATGTAAAAAGTGCCTTTTGCCTCCCACCATGATTATGAGGCCTCCTGAGCCACATGGAACTGTAAGTCCATTAAACCGGTTTTTCTTCCCAGTCTCAGGTATGTCTTTATGAAAGACAGCATGAAAATGAACTAATACACGTGCATATATTTACATAATTATAAATGTTATTTATTGAACAATGTTTATATATATATATATGTGTGTGTGTGTCAGACATTAGGCTATGTGATCTAGATACTTTAATTCTTCCAACAATCTTATGCCATTGACATTATAATCCATACAACTTATGTTGAGGATGAGACAGGTTAAGTAACTCATCCCCAGTTACGTACCTATTAAGTCACGCATCAGTTTTCTTTGATTCCCAAATCCATAACTGTATGCACCATTGAACACTGTTCATTATTTGAATCAGGTTTTATTACAGATATTTCCATTCCATTTCCCAGAAATTTATAGTAATCTCTGGGAAGCTGGAACAGCAACAGAGGATGGGTAAGGGCCCGCCATGAAAAACACCCAATGATCCCTTCTCTCTGAATCCTACCTTTTGTCCCTGGCCTAGGTCTCATTAGTTTTCTTAACTTTCTCTCCCATGATGATGTTACTGCTTCATCTGATACTCTCCTACAAGCATCAGAGGCCAACCTTGTTGTTGGTCCAATTTGGTTGTTCAGATTCCCTCGATGTAACTACTAATTTCCCCTTTCACGTTTCTTTGGCTTTCCTTCAAATCAATCCTTTGGTGTCTTCTTAACATGTTAGATTACATCTAAACTCCCAAGAGGTACCCAATTTAGATTATCTCAGTTACTGTTTTCACCATCATCAATATCAGTATCATTATCTCTATAATCATCAATACATCAATATCAGTATCATTATCTCTATAATCATCAATATATTGGTTAGATATTGAGAACATCTTTCGTGGCTCTTTTGTTGATGTCAACAATATGGGAATTATGCGAAAATCAGTCACATAATAGGCAAGTTTATGGCTTCTTACCTACTGGTGGACTGTAAGGGATTCACTCTTTCTAGTGGTCAATTACATGGCCATTTTTACCCAAAGATTTATTTTGGAGTAGTGAACAGGTGTGCAATGTGATGGTTTCCATATGACACTTGCTGAGCAGGATGCTTGGATATGCAGATGCATTTTCTGACTCTGTCAGTATGGGGATATTTTTGTTTACCTGGTGGCCATATGGAAGTTGTACAAGTTTAATCTAGGGGTTTGACAGGTTATTTCTTTGGACAGCACAGCCAAGACATGCTGTTCACCTAAGTGCTCCCAGTTTCAGCTTCAAATGTACATAGTTTCTGCCAAGGCTAACATCTCATTTTCCCACCCTCTCTCCAGCAGGGAGATTCTCTTGCCAAGCCCACTTAAAATAGCTTCTTCAGTTGTGGCTGGTACTTGCTAACTCCTTTAGGGCAGACTACTTCTAAACTTTAAGTCATAATATCACCTATTACAAAATTAATGTACAGTGAAAAGTCCCCTGGTAACATGGGCAGAGGGAAGGAATAATTCTAACCTTCTGTCATCTCAACATTTTGACAGTTGCTTAAACACACTTTGTAGGATGACTGGCTGTATCCACAATCACTGAGATCATGTAAAGCCTATTTTTCCAGTAAATTCCACTTAGTCCAGTAAAAATGTTCCAAATACCTCATTGTATATTTAAATTTGCATACATAAATGTCTTATAAGTGACACCACCTTATAAACATTCCTGAGGGACGTAAATATCTAAGACATAATCATTGTTTAATAATATTTAAAACAACGATTCTGAAAACTTGTTTCATGGGAAGCGTTTTGCATTTTTCTGAGTCAATTCTCACTACAACATTGCTAAATAGCAATTATCACATTTTACTTATGAGAAAACCGAGAGCCAAATGTACTAATTTTATATTCCAAGGCTGTAGACCTAAGATGGATAGGATTGTAACCAAGGTTTGCTAATGCTAAAACCTAAATACTCTTCTCATATTTATTTTCAATATTAAAATGAACAAAAGTAATGAAACCATTTGGAGAAGAAGTAAACCTATGTAATACAGAATATTACACAAAATTCAACTAACCTTCTTAACCATTTGTGGCATCAGTGGCAGTGGGAGCAGTGTAGGAGTAATGGTGTACATGAAGGTATTTTTAATTTGGGTGCTACATTTGGAAGATACTTTAGAATTCCTTCAGTCTAATTCCATTGTAGTGTTACTTCCAGGAGTGTGATCTAGGGAGGTTAACTCACTTGCCTAACTCCACATATTATTTAGGGGGCAACTTTAGGAACAGAACTCAATCATTCTGACTTATGATACAAAATGGAATAACTAAATTTGCCTTGATTTTGTACCTGGTAGCGGGTGGTCTCTATAATCACTCGAGTAATTGTACAAGCTAAGATTTGCTAAAATTAAGGAATTAATTTATGTAGATAAATTTAATATTTTTGTCAGTTGATTTAAAGAAGATTTACATAAGTGTTAAGAGTAGTACAATTTTATTAAAGGTACATTTTCTTATACCATAAAATGAAAAGTTGGAAATAACGATCTATAAATGCAAAATGTATTTTTTAGAGATTTTTTAGGGGTTGTATTCAGTTTTTATAAGAACTGAGATCTTTGTCCTGGGAACTTGTGCTTAACTTCTGACCCTTGGCTTTTATTTCTCAAGCACCTCAGAAAGAGGAGGAACTAAATATCAATACAGACTATTTGTGACTTCTGATGATTTCTGCTTTGGTAATCCCAGGTCTTAAGAGCACAAAACAATTCTGAATAGAGTCCAAGGTCAGCTGCTATGTAAATGGGAGCTACACTGTCATGGCTTTTCTTTCCAACCAGAAAATCCAGGTGTAAAGTTTGTGATGAAGATGTAGCATGGTGACATTTCTTTTGTAGCTTCACCTTTTCAAATTTTTTATATTTTTTTTAGATTATGCAGTCTTCATTCTCCTCACCCTTTAAGAAGCAAATATGCAGTGGAAATATTAGTATATCCATGACAATTGTGTGCTTAAGTTTTAGTTTATTCTTTCTACTTAAATAATTCGTGACTTTTTTTTTTTTAAATGGAATTTTACTTTTGTTGCCCAGGCTGGAGGGCAGTGGTGCGATCTCGGATCACTACAACCTCCATCTCCCAGGTTCAAGCAACTCTCCTGCCTCAGCCTCCCAAGTAGCTGGGATTACAGGCACCCACCACCACGCCTGGCTAATTTTTGTATTTTTAGTAGAGACAGGTTTCACCATGTTGACCAGGCTGGTCTTGAACTCTTGACCTCGTGATCCACCCGCCTCTGCCTCCCAAATTGCTAGGATTACAGGCGTGAGCCACCGTGCCTGGCCAATAATTCATGACTTTTGACAATTTAGTTGCCTACCACAATTCTCTTCCTTTTCTCCCCGTTCTCCCCTGCTATTTTCAATCAATGGGTCTTGAAGAAGACTTGAACAGCAGATGGGTTTTGAGGGGGATGATGGTGTTTATGATTCATAAGATGACACTAAGAGAACATAATTTGTGTAGCACTTTGCCTCCAGGACAACAGCCATCACTTTCCATGGGATTCATATAAATTATCCTGAAATTGGTTAGAAAACTGAACTGTTAGAATCTTCTAGTATTTTCAAAACAGACATGAGCACATATGAACTCATTCTCAATCACAGTTTCTCACCTTGGGTCAGAGGGTGATTGGATTAACCTGAACCCTAACCATCACTCATCTAAACACATGGTCTCAGAGACTCCCCATATGTTTCCACCTCCCCACTAATCATCTCAGTCATTCTTCCTGTCACTGCTGAATGTGAAGACATAACTTGGGTATGTATGAAGGCAGAAAAATGTTTGACAACCATAAATTGAGATCCTGTTGCTTCTTTCTGGTATATTTTTCCCTCCGAATCTTACGTAGGGTGGTCTATGAGGATTTGAGTCTCTGATGAGAAAAAAAATACATGAAATAGGTTTTCCTACATTCTATGTAAAATATTTAAAATGACATATCTCTTCATGTGACTATTTATAAAATAAACTACGTGAGGCAATGGATATGTTAATTTGTTTGATTGTGGTAATTGTTTCACAATGTACATGTATATCAAAATATCACTTTATACACCTTCAATATATACAGTTCTTATTAGTTACACCTCACAAAGCTGGAAGAAAATAAGTTTGTGATCAAATGAAAGACAACTAACAGATTATGCTGTAAGATGAGAGCTAAGTAATCAAATAATAAGATAAATAATCAAGTAATCAAATAATAAGAAATTTCTGTACCTCATACTTGTAGTCATTTGTCTTCTGTACCTCATGCTTGTAGTCATTTAAGGCACTTTTGACCAGGCGCGGTGGCTCATGCCTATAATCCTAGCACTTGGGAGGCTGAGGTGAGCAGATCACCTGAGGTCAGGAGTTCTAGACCAGCCTGGCCAATATGGTGAAATCACGTCTCTACTGAAAATACAAAAGCCGGGCATGGTAGCACTTGCCTGTTGTCCCAGCTACTTGGGAGGCTGAGGCAGGAGAATTGCCTGAACCCTGGGGGCGGAGGTTGTAGTGAGCCGAGATTGCACTGCTACACTCCAGCTTGGACGATAGTGCAAGACTCTCTCTCAAAAAAGAAAAAAAAAATATTGAGAACTTTAATAAAATCAATGTCCCAAGTTCTGGGGTTTCCAGTATTATTTTCCATTAGTGGATATTAAGTTGCATTCCAACACAGAGCCTGAGAGATTATTTTACCCAATTTATTAAATCAAGTACTGACTAGCAACAATAATTCAAAGATTACTAGTAGAAAGTCACCAACTACATAGGGTCTTACCTGCTATGTTGTTAATGATCTGTCAGGATTTTAACTGTCATCTTCTCCCTTCCATACACATCGAAGACATTTGGTCATGGTGAAACAAACAAGCTTATTACTTTTTTGGTAGAGGAGGGGTTGTTTTGCCTTTCCATTTTGAACCTCCTTACTTCACACAAACTACTTAGCAAAATCTACTGATTGGGTTTATAAATACTTGTAACAGCACATTTAACTCGTACTTTGAAATCTCCATTAAGCTTTGATATAAAGTGCACATTATTGATTCAAATAGCCTGTTGGGAATGTCATACAAATTTCAAGGCTAAGAAACACCCTTAATAATAATATGCCACAGCCAATATGAATAATATTCACTCTCTCCTTAGCACTGTGTTGAACTTTATGTATACATTTAGTTAATTATACAAGCGATTCTATGAGGATGATACAATTATTTTCTGTAATTTACAGAAGAAAAATTTAAAACCTAACAACGTTTAGATAATAGTTAAGAAGTTGGGATTCAAACACAGTCTGATTGCAAATTCCTTGTACTTATTTGCAGCATTAAATTGCTTCATACAATACTTTGCTGGACAGTGTGGTATCCAAATAAGAAAAGATGCGTCGTAGCTGCTCAACAACTCTTCACTATTTTAAAAGTAGCAGGAATAGTGCTTATTCTCCTAGGAAAGCAGAAATTCTTATTTCACGTATCATAAATTTATCATCATCTTTTTCAATGCATACAATTTACCACTGATTATATCTAGATGTGTGGTTTAATCTTGAATTACTGCTTCTGTGTGCTAGATGTATAAACAAAGTCTGATTTATGTCATATGTAAAATAGAAACATAGAAAACTATAATACCATTGCATAAATGAGATAATTTATTCGAAGTCACTAATGGTGGTACCCAGCATATAAATGTCAACATATGTTAATCCTTTCCCTCAGAAATCATCACTATTCTCTTTCTTGAAATGCAAGTTTCTGCAAATGTTTATCAGGTATATTCAGATAATATATTCCAACACTTTTTGTTGTTAACTGATTTAAAAGGCAAGGATGAACTTTGTAGAATATTTGGAAATTACAGGATGTAATATAAAAGACAAATAAAAATAACTTTTTCAGTTTGAGTACTGTCAGAAAACAGATGGCATGCTCAATTCAAGTAATTTTGCAATGCTTAGAGAAATTAAGAAGTTTCCTAGAGGACCAATACTGGAGAGCCATTACCACCCCTAAGCCTGAAAGGAGAAGTGGAGGGAATGGTGGAACCCCACGATGGTAGCAATATGGAGAGGGATTCTTGACAGAAGCCTTGGCCTTCATTAGATAAATATAGCTAAGCCACCGTGGCTTAGCGGGGATAGAGAAAATTAATTCTCTGATGTCATCTTCCTACTACCTCTGAAAGTTATTTTGATAACTTCTCTTAACTGAAAGTTAAGCTGGAGAGCTAGGAAATCACATAAAGGAGAACGTCAAGGTCAGCCTCCCAAGATTTAGAGTAGGATGGAAAAAGGTAAACAGTAGATTTAGGGAGGCTGAGAGAAAACAGTCAGCACCCAGAATGATTTGGTCTTTCCAACTGGTAATTTGGCATTCCACTTAAATGCACTTAATAACCTTAGCTGGTTGGTATTACTGAGGATTAGGCTCCACATTTTTAAGCTATCTTCTTGTATCATAAAGAGTGCCTATAACTCACTACTTGTGTTAGATAGTTGTTACTATTTGTTTTAATATTTTATCAAGCTAAGAGTTTATAGTACAGTCTTACAGAACTTAACTTGAACAATTCTGAGTACACATCAATCACACTGAATTTGTTTTTTACCTTTACTCATTCATTCTGAGAAGTTCCCTACCATCTTCATGAGCACATCGGTGATTGCTGTAATCATGTCGGTTGCATTTATTTCATTCTATTTTTGTGTTCTAATGACCAGTACACAGTGTGATTGTTGTGTCAGGACTTTCTTGATTGCAAATATCAAACATGGAATCAAAATCATTTTAAGGGAAAGACTTGTTTAACTTACATATCTGTAGATTATGCAGGTATATTTTAGAATAGGTATAGAAAAAGCTGGATCTACAGGCTCAAAAATTATATAGTATAAGCCTGTATGCATTTTATTATATAAAGTTACCATTTCCTTACATAATTTTCCCATTCTTAAAGTAGTCTATGTTTAGAAAAGATTAAACTTCTATACTTCTGTGATTTTTAAGAAGTATAAATTCAGCTATCTTTATTTCTACATTATCCATATATCCAACCATCTATTTATCTCTATATTTATATTTAATATATTGTGTATATTAAATATGGTAACCATATAGTTATAGAAATATATATTTATAGATGCATCTTTATCTTGCCACTGTTTTCCATTTTCAAGTAGGCCTTCTCACTTATAACAGGTAGCAAAGATGGCCCGTGGGAATTAGAGGTGATAGTATAAAATTTTAGCAATGCAGCAGAAAGAGAAATCCTCCAATATTTCTAGCGAAAGCCTATAGGATCATTCTCATAATCTGCTTTGGGCCATTTCACCATCACTGAATAAATAACTGCAGATATCTGTATATATACAGAAAGACAGAATATTCTTGCAGTTGAGGCATAGGTAAAGCCTGTTGATGTCTTGCTTTTAGATATCCTCCTAAATATTTCATAACTTTTTTTGTGAGGTACATACCTAAATATTAGGTTTCAATGACAAGATTCTATTACCTAGAAAGATTTTTAAAAGAAAAGATAATGTCAGCCTTGGAAGAAACAGTTAAATTGTTTGAAACCAGCTTTGTCAATAGCCTAGGTGCAGAAGGAAGAGACAAGAGTCGTTTACTGAAAGATACGTAATAACGTGTAAGGTGACTTAGATACTAGGGAAAACGAAACATGAATTTTAAAAATCAAAACATACAAACAAATCATCCTTGAAAATAAAGCATTCCTCCAAAACTAAAAATTAAATGGAAAGTAAATAAAAGCACATTAACCATGGCAGCTGAAAGCAAAAAATGGTCTTTCATAATTTGTACATCTGTGGGATCTACTGAAAATGAATCTTAACCATTAACCAATCATTAAAGTAATAAAAGGTTCTAGAAATATGACTCAAGTAATAGTAAAGATTTGACAATGTAGGAGAGTGACAAATGTGTAAATAAAAATACAATTCAACAAATTTTTCAAGCCAGCCAAACAAAAGTATAGTCTTTGCATGTTTAGTGAACACTTGCAATTATTTGTGTAACAAGTTGCTTACTAACCTCTTATTTTGTATCTGAACTCTCTAGTGCCACCTCTTTAAAGAAGGCCTCTAGAAAAATTATGTGTATGTGCAAGACATCATAGTCTCTAATGAACTGTGTCAATTCAACATATAAAGCTATCTCCTTTGGGTACTATTAAACCAAGTTCTCTGAATTACTAAAACTTGTGCTATAATATGGTATGGTAGGCAGAATTATAGAATGGCCTCCAAGTTTCCTGTCTCCTGGTGTATTCACCCTGAGTAATTCCCCTCAGTGAGTATGGGTGGGACTGTGAACATGATGAGGTTCATATCCATGAGAGGATATACTATATAGCAAAAATGAAAAGTTTGTTTAGTTATAATAAAGGCCCCTAATCAGTTGATTCTGAGTTATTAAATAGGAAGCACGTTCTAGCAGAACTCGACCTAATCAGATGAGTTCTTTAAAAGATGGTTTAGGGCTGGGAGCGGTGGCTCACGCCTGTAATCCCAGCACTTTGGGAGGTCAAGGCAGGCGGATCACACGGTCAGGAGATGGAGACCATCCTGGCTAACACGGTGAAGCCCCGTCTCTACTAAAACTACAAAAAATTAGCCGGGCCTGCTGGCGGGCGCCTGTAGTCCCAGCTACTCGGGAGGCTGAGGCAGGAGAATGGCATTAACCCGGGAGGCAGAGCTTGCAGTGAGCCTAGATCGCGCCACTGCACTCCAGCCTGGACGACAAAGAGAGACTCTGTCTCAAAAAAAAAAAAAGGTTTAGAGGTGCGAAACAGATGCACTCATTATCCTTGAAGAATCGAATAGCCGTGTTGTGTAGAGAACTGTGTGACAGGAAGTAATCAGCAGCCTCTAAGAGATGAGGTACGCATTCCTACAACCACAAGAAACTGAATTCTGTCAATAGACGAGGAGATTGAAAGAGAACCCCAAGCTTCAAGTGAGATTGCATCCCTAGCCAACACCTTGACTGCAACCGTGTAAGTGCCTGAGCAGAAGACTAAGGTAAGTTGTGCCCAGTTTCCTGACCTGTGGAAATGGCAAAATTATAAATGTGTGTTGTTTTAGACTGCTAACTTTGTTGCTACACAGCAACAGAAGCTAATAAATATGGCTTCTCCAGATTATTTATTTTGCGTGTGTGAGACAGAGTCTTGCTCTACTGCCCAGGCTGGAGTGTAGTGATGCAATCTCAGCTCGCTGCAACCGTCGCCTTCTGGGTTCAAACGATTTTCATGCCTTAGCCTCGTGAGAACTTGGGGTTACAGATGTCTGCCATCACGTCCAGCTAATTTGTTTTGTATTTTTAGTAGAGATGGAGTTTTACTATGTTGACCAGGCTGGTCTCTACTCCTGGCCTCAAAGATCTGCCTGCTTCAGCCTTCCAAAGTGCAGGAGTTACAGGCGTGAGCCAACGTGCCCTGCCTATACACATTTTTATAATAGAAAGTTACCATTTCCACACATAATTTTTCCCATTCTTAAAGTAGTCTGTGTTTAGACAAGCAGTACAGTCACTCAGGAGTAATCCATATATCAGAAAGGAAATGATACTCTTTTGAGCTTTCTCCTAGAAAATAAAATTCTCCTGTTTATTTTGCATTTCCTAAACCAAGTATTTAAAATAATCCTGATAAGTTAATGCAATATAAATTGTGTTTTATAAGAGATAGAGGCTGCCAAGGAGTTCCAGGCTTGCTATTATTCCCTTCAGTATCTTCACCAGTAGAAAAGAAGCGTTTTCCATAGATGTTTCAGTGAGGAGCTACATTCAGTACAATTCATTCCTCAGGCCCAAGGGTTAAGAGAAAGTCGAGACCAAAGTTAGAAAATAAAGAATGCTGAATGTTTTTTTTTTTTTTCCTTTAAAACTCTCTCCTATTAGCAATATAAAAATCTAAGTAATTATAGATGGGGATTTTTGGAAAGAGATGCGTGCAACAGGCATACGTGAACTGCAAGGCCAAGTTAGAGGTCATCCCAGAGACATCAAGAATTTTATTACAGAAGCCCAGCTTGACATTGTGTCATGTCCAATGTCCACTAATATAAGGTGATGCCTTTAGGTGCAAGAGTGGTGAAAAGGCAGATGAGTGCTTTATCTAATAATAACTAAAAGATTAACGTCAGTTTGGCCAAGTACTATTGAAAGTCAGAAGGAAAAAAAAATCCACAACTTTGTGAATAAGCTCCAACTTCTAGGACTGAATATTAGATGGAGAAACTACTATTTTTTTTAGTTATACATTTTATTTATTTACTTATAAATTTTATTTAACAAATATTTATTGAACATATACTATATGGCAGGCATTGATTGACACAAAGATGGCATGGACTGATCATGAGTAGTTCCTCCTCCAAAAGGCAACTGAGGAGGGACAGTGGGTGTTTTCAATATATTTCTGCTAGACTATGAACTTGAAAGCCTATATTTTCCATTTTTTTGTACCAATGGTTTCTTAACAGAGGTCCAGACACACAGTGAGTGCTCAATAAATGTATGTTAAATGAATAAATGGATAAAGGATCGGTGTACTCACTATTTAGAAGAATTTTACAAAATCAAGTCAATAAAAGTATCCTATTTGTCTACCTTAACATTCATCTTCAAATGTAATAAAATAGTAAATGGGACCTGACCCATTAGACTCTCACAACTGGAAGTGAAAAAAGGAAAGGTAGAAAAAGCACGTGTTGCAGAACAATAAAGGAGAGTTCCGCTTATTGTGAGTCCTCAATTGTTTCTAGGTAAAACAGTGGTTGCTCCAACCCTTGTCTTTTTCAGACTACTGAATATGTTCCAGGTACTAGAAACTACAGAGACAGAAATAATAAATTCCTGCCCTCAAAGATAATAATGACAACCTGGCAGGGTATAAATATGAAGTATCTTTTGGAGTCATGTGGGATTGCATGAGAAAGAGGCCTGCCTGGCCCAGAGAGCTGCGAGTATGCGTGTGGGTGGGGAAAGAGGGTCATGAAAGTGGTCATCTAAAGATTCGCAGGGATGGTAATATCTAAACTGAGTTTTGAAAAATGTGTTGGAGTTAGCTTTCAGGGGAGCAAGGGGGACATTGTAGGCAGAGAGCGACTTACATAAAGATAAGGTTATGAAAGCAGCGAAGAGAATGGGCTTCAAAATAAGCAAAACTTTGGGGCACAATGTTTCTTAAAAGTCTGTATATGATATGGGTGGGAAATTACAAGAGCCTGGACTATAGCAGTAGCATGGGATAGAATGAAGTGGGATTAGACAGAAATTAAGGGGAAAGGTAGACAGGACCTGGTGATTTTAAATGCGGATGACAATCCCAACAGAGAAGAAAGGGACCTTTCCCAGGTGATTTCCTCAGTGAGTCAATTGCAGCACCAGGAATTTATCCCAGCTCTGAGCCCAAAACCTTTTATGCTGTCTTCCATTATGCTATACTCCATTTTTAAAAAATAAAGGAGAAACCATAATATCATTGGGCAGGTAGGTATAAGATCATTCACTGGGGGAAATTAAAAATAGAAGTTAAGGTAGATATGGATAGTTCATGAGGTGAGGATGAGCAAATGGGCTGATTTGTAGAAAGTGGAGGCAGATAGAAAGCTCTAGTTAAAGATTCAAGGCACAGAAAAAGGGAAACACAGAATGTGTCAAGTCCAAAATGAAGAGAAGTCTAAGCCGTAACTCGTTGGAATCCATTTAGGATTTAGTCACATAAGAATCCCAACAGGGAAGCAACACAGGGAGGATCTAGCTGCTGAAAGAGAAGATTCAGTTGCAGAAAGTCACAAGGTCACGGACAACAAGTTCAAATGTAGGAGGAATAAAATACTAGACAAGGACCAAATCGCGGAAGAATAAGAAAGTTCCTGTTCTTGGAGAACTAGAACACTATAGTCTAAGCAAAGTTTGTAGCAAGGTTGATGCACTGTTACTGTATCAATAAAGTGCTGATAAAAAAGACTCTGTATTTCCCCCATGGGAATCTGTGGTCTCATGGGCTGAGTAAGGGTCAAATGGCCCAGAGAAATTCTGTGGACTCTGCTCTATAAGTTACAAAGTTACAAGGCAAGATGCCAGGAAGGTCACTGAAGATATTTTCCTTTAAGGGAGAGAGAGAGATAAAATATATGTGTGTGTGTGTGTGTGTGTGTGTGTGTGTGTGTGTGTGTGTGTGCTTTTGATTTCAAATGGTTTGAGTTAAACCAGAAGAATTGGAAATCCATGTGCCAAGAGCTTATACGCATGCAAATTCTGTTTGTCATTTTCTTAGTTAATATATACTCCCATCTCAGAGATTTTTCTTGCAGTTCCCTGGTAATGTGTTGCAGCTAAAATTCTGTGTAGTCTTTGAAATCTGAAAGAACTCAGTTGAAGGGCTAATTTAGCATTCACTTGCTATGTAACTATAGACAACTAATTAAAATCTTGAAATTCACTTTACTCATCCTTAATGTGGATGTTGTTAATATACACATCTTACCATGTTGTGAGTTGGAGATTATGTAATTTGTGGGAATTCTAAGCAAAATGCAAAGCACTAAGAGAAAATGGTACATATATCAATTATAAATAAACAGCTTTAAAATCTATAGTTGTCACATAAATCAAGATAAATCTGTTTTTCTCTTATAAATAAATAATTATTCTCTCTAATAAATAAAAGCAATTCTTGCACTCAGGAGCTCAATACAAATTTTTAAACAAGATCAAACGATTATATAAAGAGTTTTATATAAGTTGACCATTTATATAAATTCCTTTTATAACTTTTAAATGAGCTCTGTGTTTTTTGTAATGGAAATCCACTTCTCACAATTAAAGAGGCAGGTTTTATAATCTGTTTCACTAGTTGACAAGTTCTTCAAAATTCCCTACAACGTAACGCATCGTGGAATTTTTTTTGCCTCTTTAACTCTTCACAATACCTGATTCCAGTTAAGGCCCACCCAGGTGGTCCAGGATAATATCTCCATTTCAAAAGTATTGATTCAATCACATTTGCATAGTCCTTTTTTCCATACAAAGTCTGTTTGAATGCTGACATGTTTCTGGTGTTCAGACATGCATATCATTTGAAGAGCATTAGTTGGTCTACCTTGATTGCCCATGAAAATGTTTCTTGTATAACCACAAGAGTCTGAAGAGGAAAATTCTTTATAAATGTTATATTTGTTAGGATTAAGTTAAACTGCAAATAACGGAAGCCTCAAATTCCAGTGACTTAAACAGATTTTATTTTTCGCTCATTAAAATAAGTTTAACAATAGAAAATTCACACACATAGAGGAATTAAGAATCTTTGATCTTCCAACTTCTCATGTCAGTTCACGGAGAGTAGCTAAAGCTTCAGCCATCAAGTTTGTAGTCCAACTAACACAGAGAAAATAAAGAGAAATAAGTTAACAGACTTTCTAGGAGACCCGCCATACAACTTTTCTTAACCCTGTCAGCTTCCTTTATTTGCAAAGGAGGTTTTCCGTGGAGCCGATTTCCAGTTTCTGATACAAAAAAAGGTTGAAGGAGTGAATATTGTTTAGACAGCTAACTGATGCCAAATTAACCAGGAAGTAGTTCTATTTTGAGCATTATCCAAACAAGATTTCACTTCTCCTTAGAGTTGTTTACAATGTAGGCAATCATAATAAAATTTTTATTATGCAAATGTACAAACATTGAAAGAATTTTAAAATATTAGAAGAGTAGCACATCTATATACCCACCATTTTTGCATATTTGTTTTACTACTCTAATCTTAACCAATTGAAAGGTTGGAAATAAGTTGTACATGTCATAATTGTTTACCCCTAAACACTTCAGCAGGTGTCTTCTATATAAGAATATTCACGTACACTACCTCAATATCATCACATCTAAGAAAATTAACAATTTCCTGATATTAGCTAGTGTTGAAGCTCAAATTTCCTCTTTTGCCTTAAAATTCTTACACAGTATTTTAAAGCCAGAGAACCAATCATAGTTGAGCGCATGCATCATACTTGTCAGATCTTTTTGATTTTTTAACCTACAATAATTTCCTATTTTCCCCCTGATGTTGACTGTGTGAAGAAATTAGGACAGTTGTCTTTTAATGTGTCTTATGTTTCAACTTTATCGGACACTTTCCCTGTGAATGTTTTAACTTTTTCTCCTATACCCATTATATTGTAAAGTGTAAGTTTGGACTAAGGCTTGATTTTTGTCTTTTGGCAAAAAGAAAAGACTTGAAAAAATAAACTTATGTGCAGTTTTCATCTTGTCAGAAGGCCCATATGGTCAGATTGCATCAATATTAGTGATTCTAACTCTGGCTACTTTTTTTTAACTTTTGTCTTAAGTTCAGGGGTACATGTGCAGGTTTGTTACACAGGTAAACTTGTGTCATGGGGGTTTATTGTACAGATTATTTCATCATCCAGGAGTTAAGCCTAGTACTCATTCGTTATTTTTCATGATCCTCGCTTCACCCTCCCATAGGCCTCAGTGTGTGTTGTTCACTGGTATGTGTCCATGTGTTATCATTTAGCTCCCACTTATAAGTGAGAACATGCGGTATTTGGTTTCCTGTTCCTGTGTTAGTTTGCTAAGGATAATGGCTCTATCCATATCCCTGCAAAGGGCACTATCTCATTTTTTTTTTATGGCTGCACAGTATTCCACAGTGTATATGTACCACATTTTCTTTATCCAGTCTATCATTGATGTGCATTTAGATTGATTCCCTGTCTTTTGTGAATAGCGCTGCAATGAACATACATGTGCATGTGTCTTTATAATAGAAATATTTATATTCCTTTGGGTATATACCCAGTAACAGGATTGCTGGATTGAATGGTATTAAGGTGTGGTTGTCAGATCACTTTGAAAAGGTTTGTGGAGTACCCTGTAACTAGCCATTTTTTATGGTTTTAGCATCCATCTTTTTCTGAAATGATGAGTTCATTAGGGACTTGAAATGGCATTTCTCTATTAATATATTCATTTCACATATTAGCTGGTATTCTGAGAAAGAACTTTGCCAAAAAAAAAAAAACAGAATAAACATGTAACTCTAATATATGAAAGAGGGAGGGAGAGAGGAAGAGAGAGAGAGCGCACGCATGAGAGAGAAGCTGAATTATTTTCTTTTTGTTACTAATTTTCAGACGAAGGGATTCGTGTAGCAGTCACTTCCACTGATGGCAAATACGTGTGTGTGTGTGTCCCTCTTATCACCATATTTTTAGTTACTGTTTTAAAATGAAGTATACTCATTTGTGTTTTTTGTGTTCAAATTATATCAAATTTGGCCAGTAAATGCTTCTTTAAGCTGCCTTCTGCATCTTATTGAAATATCCCTTGTGATTTTGAGTTCTTCCTCCTATCAGACACAGTAAAAATTCCCAGGTTCACCTTCTGATTTTCCCACTTAGAGTAATCAAGAAAGATCTGGATGCCAGGTCTTTTGAGGTGCTACTATTTCTAGGCTCTTCAAACAAATAGTGCTAGCAAACTTGTATGTCATTTCTCTGACACCAAAGCCTGTTCTCCTAATAATATTTAAATATTTACATGTGTATTTTATTTTGTGAGATTCAAAAATTATTTCCAATTACACTGTCGATAGTACATTGACTGTAAGTCTTCAGAGTAAAGTTTATTATTTCTCAGGTTTTTTGTTGTTGTTCTGCATGTCTTACAGAGAACTATATTTATGCTATTTGAAATAATTCTTTATTTCCATTGATATATTAGAAATTTTATATATATTTAGAATGAATTCAGTTTGTTTTAAGTATAAGTTTTGTAGGTTTTAATTTTATATAATTTTAAAGCATTTAAATAGTTCGATAAAGCATATGCAGAAATGTCTTTTTTAATTTATTTTCTTCCATCTCAGTTTTACTATTTCAACTCATAGAACTAATAATTATTAGTTTCTTGTTTGTATTTTCTGTAATTTTTCCTACCTAACATATACTTATTTCCATCCTTTTCCTGTATTAAGAAAAGGACTACCAGATACATTAGTATTCACCATACCTTTTCTTTTCTCTTGGAGATCACTACAAAACAGTACACAAAATAAAACTTCATTTGTTGGCTGGTTTATGTGTTTACATTTTAGGATGCCATAATACTCCGTTGTTTTCATGTTCCCTCTCGATGGGCATTTGCATTTTTTAAATCTTTTGCTATTACAAATTAATGCTGTAGTGAATAACTGTATACCATTTTATATTTGTAGAGGGTTATCTTCAGGGTAGATTTCAGGAAGTGGGACTATTGGATCAAAGGAAATAAAGTATTTTTGTTAGATATCAAAACATTTGCAAACACTGGATTAGTACATTTTGTACTTCTATCAGGAATATATGAAAGTAGCCATTTCTCTCCAGCCTTTCTAGCTGGGCATATTGCCAAACAAAATTTTCGCCAAATTGATAGATGTGGCATGGTATTTCAGTACTGTTTTTGATTTACCCATTACTTATTATTGGTTAAGTTAGGCATCTTTTATATATTTGGGGCCATTTGTTTTCCTTTTACAGTGAATTGTCTTTTTTTGTTTCTAGAAATGCTTTTGGATTATTGTTTTAAATATCACTTGTACTTAAGTGTTGAATTTTTTCTCTCCATAAAAATTACATTCTGTATAATATGTATATATGTGTGTGTGTGTATATGTTTGTGTATATATATACACACACAGACATTCCTTGCCTATCTTCTGTATTAAATTACATTTAAAAATCATTTTACCAATGTTTTAGCTTTGATTTCATTTATTTGGGATTCTTTTAATACCCATCTTCAATGTCCATATGCCTTCCCTTGGTTATAATTGTTCTTTGTTTTGGATAATTTTGTCTTCTTCCATTTTTTTTTCCTGCAATCAATGACCAACTATTTCAGTCTTCCTAGATTTTATTCACTTCTATTCAGAATATTTCCGTTTCTGATATGTGCTCTTTTTCACATTTGTAATTACCTAAATCATATTGGTTGTTCCCATTGACTTTGTTACTTAAACCACGTTGTTATTTAAGCTCACATTATCTTGTTTCTTTGCAGCAAGACTTGGGAGAGCTCTCTATTATTTTTGGTCACTTCACCATGATCCCAAACATGAAAGAGCGCTCTTTCCCTCTACTACAAGCACCAGATATTTTTAGCCCCTGGGTAATTCTTTTTTCTCTTCATCTCCTCCCTGACTTTCACCAGCTCAAGGGGTCCCATCCCTCCCTCTAGCTTTGTCTCCAGCCTCAGTCAGCTCCTGCTGTGCATAAGATGATGCCCAGTGCTCCTCGAGATTTTCTCTCAGCCTTCATGCCCTAATCCCAGCCAGAGGTGGGCCGCTTCCTTGACTACATGAAGGTCTCTCACACTTGAAAAGGATTTCCTTTGTGCCTAGTCTTGTACATGTTGTGGCTGTGTACAAAGTCAAGGATCAACAGAGAAGAAAATACAGGTAAATGGGGACTTTCTTTGTGAGTGAGTCTCCTTGAGATTGCAATATGCATCCAAAACCCATGGAGATGTTATAAAAGTTTACTAAGGGTTTGGCTTATTTCTCATTCTTCCCATTGAATGTACATTTACTCTTCATTGTGCTATTCTGTTAGGACTGAAATCAAACAGAGGTCTTTGTTTCCTAAGAAGATTTGCCCCTTTCTGAAATTCATTTGATTTAGGCTCTTTGTATTCTTAGCTCTCGATGTGTTTTTTAAAGCTATAATTGACCAGGAAGATGCAGTGGCTCACATCTGTAATCCCAGCTCTTTGGGAGACCGAGGCAGTCAGATTGCTTGACCCCAGGAGTTTTGTAACCAGCCTTGGGCAACACAGGAAAACCCCATCTCTACAAAAAATACAAAAATTAACTGGGCATAGCGCGTGCCTGTAGTCCCAGCTACTCAGGAGGCGAGGTGAGAGAATCACTTGAGCCCCAAGAGGCAGAGGTTGCAGTGAGCTGACATTGGGCCATTGCATTCTAGCCTCGGTAACAGAGTAGGACTCTATCTCAAAAGCAATACAAAACTAACAAAACTCCTATAACTGATGTTTCTATTAGCTTATTGTCTTTTCTGATTTCTACAGTGGGAGAAAGTCTCATTTAATTTCCTACACTCTATTTGAAAACTCGACCAGGCGCGGTGGCTCACGCCTGTAATCCCAGCACTTTGGGAGGCCGAGGCGGGTGGATCACGAGGTCAGGAGATCGAGACTCATGGGGGTTAACACAGTGAAACCCCATCTCCACTAAAAATACAAAAAAATTAGCCGAGCGCGATGGCGGGCGCCTGTAGCCCCAGCTACTCGGGAGGCTGAGGCAGGAGAATGGCGTGAACCCGGGAGACGGAGCTTGCAGTGAGCCTAGATCACTCCACTGCACTCCAGCATGGGTGACATAGCAAGACTCTGTCTCAAAAAAAAAAAAAAGAAAAAAAGAAAAAAGAAAACTCATAGGAATTTATTTTAAAGGACTAAATTTGCCTCCTTCTTAATGCAAAATTCATCGGAACGTCCTAAGGATTTTTCCTGAACTACCAGCCCAAGGTTTGTTCACCAGTCTACCTGAATAGCAAGTTCCTGTTTTTTCACCTGTCATTAATCCATGTGATGACTCTTTGATCTGCTCTATTGGTTATAGCTGATGGACTTCCTAGCCACGGAAGACCATCCTTGAGTCAAAGATCTATATGATTGTTACCAAAATAACAAGTGAAATTTATGTCTCTAATGAACCAAGTGGTAGACACTACAAGTGACAGAGCTTATATTATCATTCTGAGTATTAATCATTGATTTGTTTGAACTTTCTAATCTTTCACAAACATTATTTAACCTCATGTTCACAATATTCCTACCAGGTAGTATTATTGCCATATAATAAAATTGATGAAATTGATGTTTGCCAAGGTACACCATACGAAATAGCTCTATCTTTTCAGCATCTGATTTTAAAGACCTTTTATTCTGTTCATATTTATGACTTATCTGGTATCTCAATTCTTTGAAAATAAGCAAATCAGTAAAAGAAATATAGACCAAACAAACAATACCTTTCAAAATAGAAGAACATAACAAAGAAAATTGTATTTTAAAAGTATCACAGTCTTGCTTTATTTATCATAGAGGGTACATTCCTGAAAATGGAAGTGTTGAAAGAATCAGTATTGTATGGGGTCCATAAAACACAATTCAATTTCCATATTACTTATATTCAAAAGAAAGTGAAAAACAATGTTTACTTCCTGGTCTTTTTTGAGCATTCATTAGATTGTCCTTACAGTGACCATTTCTAAATTTAGAGTTAGGCCCCCATCCACCTGGCACTTGACAGTCTCTAACAGTAAAATACTAAATTTTAACACCCAGTATGTATGTTAAGCACTGAAATAGTGTTATGTTTGTTTATTCTTTAGAAAATCATCAAAATGTTTGCTCATATTCACAACCATTTGGCAGAATATAAAATATTAATGACAGATAGAAAGATGACTGTATTGTAAAGAAGGAAGCCTATTGTTGAATGCCACACAGAGAGGCAAGAAGAGTTAGCTGTGATAAATGATAGTGTACAGAAGAGTTCACTCTTCTGTCCTGACCGGTGCAATTTAAAAAAAAAGAAAGCACCCTCCCACACACTGCTAAGTGAAGCACACCAGTTAACATTTACTGAGTACCTCCTTCATGTTGGACATATTAAAAACACCATCTCATTTATTCCTAGCAGATTTTTTTTTACTGTTGTAAAACATTTTATTTCTATAATATAGTGTTATTAACTATAGACATAATACTCTACATTAGATTTCCCAAACTTCTTCATATTAAAACTGAAAAGGTAGACCCTTTAAACAACCTCTCCCCACTTTTCCACCCTCAGGCCCTGACAAGCACTATTCTTCTCTCTGCTTCTATGAGTTTGCCTTTGTAGATTCCCCATCTAACTAAAAACATGCAGTGTTGGTCATTCTATGCCGAGGACTTACTTCACTTAGCCTATTGTATTTCAGGTCCATCCATGTTGTTTTAAATGGCTGGATTTTCTCCTTTTTTATAGTTGAATAATATTTCATTGTACATATTCTAATGTGTATATATTTTCTATTGCACGTATATATACATATATATGATATATATAGAAAGAATCTGTATCTATACATACACTATATTTTCTTTTTTGACTTTTATTTTAGGTTCAGGAGTACATGTGCAGTTTTGTTATATGGTAAATTACATGTTGCAGGGGTTTAGTGTCCAGATTATTTCATCGCCCAGGTAATAAGCATAGTATGTGACAGGTAGTTTTTTGATCCCCCACCTCCTCCCACTGTCTGCCTTCAAGTATACCCTGGTGTTTGTTGTTCCCTTCTTTGTGTCCATGTGTACTCACTGTTCAGCTCCCACTTTTACGTGAACATGTGGTATTTCATTTTACTTCATAGATGGGAGAGGAGAAAACTGAGGCTCAAAGTAGATTAAAAAAGAAAACAGAAGCAAGCAAACAAAAAACTTTAACAGTGTTACATAGCTGTGTCAATTTCAAGATTTTAAGTCGACACAGAAGCCCCCCTGTTTTTTCCTCTATATTAGGCCAACTCAAATATGAACACTTTTAAGGAAAGAACCTCTCTAGTTAGCTTTATATCTCTGTTTTATGGAGGGTGGCTTTCCTTATGGTACTTCAGTTTGCTTTAATCCTTGTCCTTGCTTTCAGCTTAATTGCCTTTCAAATATAGGATTAACTGTCTTCAAGGAAAACCAATTTAAACAGAACAACTATTTGTTTGTATTCAGACTCATACATCCAGTAGAAGCAAGGAATAATAGAGGTCATCTTTTCAAATGCTTTTGTTATACAGATGCAGAAAATAAGGTTTTCCAATGTTACAATTAGGAAGGCATCTGGTCTGAACCTAGATTATCAATGTCATAAACCTGTGTTCTTTCTAATAAAGAAAACTATGCGGTTACCTCTTACTTCGGTCTTTCCACTGATTTTTTTAATGAAAATCTTGCGAGAAAACAAACATTGGGTTTTCTTAAGAAATAAAATGATCAGTCAATACCAATTACATATGAGCCTGACCCTCAAGAGATTCATGAGTGACGGTCTGCGATAGGAACACGGCACTATGTTTAAAGCAGCCGCCTCCCTCGGCAGCTTAACCTGATCCAGCTTACTCCCTTCATTTTATCATGGATGAATTTGATCTGATTCTGGATTTTCTCCTTTTTTATAGTTGAATAATATTCCATTGTACACATATATACCATCTGAATTTGGCCTGCCATAGTCCCTCCCTATCATAGCAGTTCTTCAGTGCTCTTATAGCAATCTGTAATTGTCAGGTCATTTACTCTCACATTGGCACTCCCCTCCTCTCTGAAACATAAGCTCCAGGAGGACAGGCACCTTGTCTGGGTAGCTCAAAATGGACCACTTTCCTAAAAGAGAACCCAGTACACAGCAGACCTTTTTGAAGGTTACCTGAATAACTAATTTTTAAAGAAAAAATTAATTTTGAATGAAAGATATTTGTATGTCATACTCTAGGAATTAGGCCAAATAATATTATTAAATTAATAGGATTATAATGTAATACTCTCACTGAGTGGTTTTAGAAACAACAGACTCTTACATTTTTATGGCATATAAAATTACAAAATGCTTTTATGTTCACTGTCTCATTTGCTGCTTGTAATTATTAACATTGGACATTCCAGTTCAAGCCCCATTCTCTCAACTATATAACAATAGATAAATATATAATATTCATAAAAACAAATATGAATTTCAGAGTAATAATCATGTTGTATAATAAAGCAAACATTAAATAAAAGTGTTTTAAAAGCTAATAGTTTCATTCTCTGCTATAAAAGCCAATGCAATTTTATTTCTCTGAATTAATCAACATTAGTAGAATGGCATACACCTTTCCAAAGCTTTACTAGTATTTCAGAAACCTCCTAATGTAGATTTTCTTCAATACTCTCACTTCTACTTTTGATGTACATCTTGATTACAATGAGGAGGAAGAAGAAACAGAAAAAAATTTTAAGGAGTCTTCTCTTTTGTTCAGGGAAGCCTATTTTGGCCCAATGATCTTTTAATATTTTGAATAGGGTTTTACTAGATTCCTCTGTGCCCCAAAATAAACATTAAAATTACTTATGTAAATGATGAGTTAATGGGTGCAGCAAACTAATATGGCACATGTATACCTATGCAATAAACCTGTACATTGTGCACATGTACCCTAGAACTTAAAGTATAATAATAATAAATTAATCAGAATGGGAAAATAAACATTCTTAACTTGCAATCTCACCAGCCTAATTCTCAGGACCATACCAAACCCTAAAAAACTAATCTCCAACAATACAAACTCAATTGCATGAGAGAAGCTAAGGAAACCATAGCTTGGACTGGAGCTTCCTAAACCACCCTGCATGTATGCTTTTTGTCATGTAGAAGTTCTTGCCAGAATTAATAGGATAACTTACCTTCATTAAAAAGAGGAGTTTAAAAGCTTGTTCTCAGAGAATTTTATTCCTTTAGTCTAGATTATTTTTTAAGTTCCATTTTTATTTACGCTGGCAAGTAAAAACATAGATAAATAGGGAATAAAGAACCAGTGACTTTTTCTCAGTCTCACAGTATATTAGTCCATTTTCATGCTGCTGATAAAGACATTACCAAGACTGGGAAATTTGCAAAAGAAAGATTTAATGGACTTACAGTTCCACGTGGCTGGAAAGGCCTCACAATCATGGTGGAAGGCAAGGAGGAACAAGTCACATCTTACATGGATGGCAGCAGACAAAGAGCCTGTGCAGGGAAACTCCCATTTGTAAAACTATCGGACCTCGTGAGACTTATTCACTATCATGAGAACAGTACCGGAAAGACCAGCCCCCATGATTCAATTATCTCTCACCGGTCCCTCCCATAACACGTGGGAATTATGGGAGATACAGGATGAGATATGGGTTGAGGACACAGAGCCAAACCACATCACACAGTAAGTGTCAAACCAAGACTAAAATCCATTTCCCCAGATATTTTCCAAAACTGCCCTTCTTTCCAAGGTATTGTACTAAAAAGGTATCTGCTAAGCAATTCACAAGGATGAAATTGTTTGATGAACTCTTAGAGCCACATGGAATCTATAGTAGGCAAAGGAAAAAATTAAATGGCAGTCAATATGAGGGAAAAAAAACAGGAAGTTAAACCATATTTAAACATAAGCAAATGAGTAAGCAATTAGAGAACTTTTTTTTTAGAAGGGAATGATGCAAAGGAAGGTAACAATGAAAATAATTGTATTATTCTGAAAATAAAAGCAGTTGGGTAATGAATATATTGATGCATCTGTTTTAAGGAGAGAATACTTCCAAGAAGAGGTGGGTTATACCAAAGCCAGATCATCCCTCTCCTAATTAGTTTCTTATAGAGAAGAAGTAACTATAGGATAGAAGACCAAGCAGCTGGTTCTGAATTAAGGAGTTTGACTTTTTTTCTTGATGTTGTCTCTCAAACTCAGTAGCACCATTTTTGAGCTAAAAGTGGGTGGCACTCTTTCTTTCCATTTAAAAGTATATCATTTATAATATCTAAAAATTT
>NW_016803198.1:1605338-1607500 GCF_001698545.2 Rhinopithecus bieti
TAAACATTTCTGATACATATTAATTAAGTTGATCTTAGGACAGGATAAATTAGAAAACATTTTGTTGGCTATTTGTCTAAGATGAGTAGTTTAAATCTGCCCTAATATTTACGGCCTCCTTTTTTTTAAATGTTTATAATGCATGAACCAAGTTTATTCTTACCATTAAAAATTAAAATAGACCAAAGAGAAGAAACTTAAAACTTTTACATTCAAAGAAAATATCTTTGTTATTTTACAGCCCTTATTCTAGAGCATACAAGGCAATAGAAGTTAGAATTTAACGTATAAGAAAATTTTGCACTCGGCTGGGCGCGGTGGCTCACGCCTGTAATCCCAGCAGTTTGGGAGGCCGAGGGAGGTGGATCACAAGGTCACGAGTTTGAGACCAGCCTGGCCAACATAGTGAAAACCTGTCTCTAGTAAAAATTACAAAAATTAGCCAGACATGGTGGCATGCACCTGTAGTCCCAGCTACTTGGGAGGCTGAGGCAGGAGAATCACTTGAACCCGGGAGGCAGAGGCTGTGGTGAGCCGAGATCACACCAATACACTCCAGCCTGGACAACAAACTGGGACTCTGTCTCCCAAACAAAAAAAAAGAAAAAGAAAAATGTGCACTCATTAGTTTTCATCCCTTTACAGTATGTTAGTCAAGATTCTTTGAGTTAAAAGTAGCCGAACCCCAAATAATTTTAAGCCATGCCATATATGTGTGTGTATGGATGCATGTGGCATGCATGTACATGCACGCACACACTTCTAGTTGGAATATACAAAGAATATTGGTTTCAGTCTCAGACGGGCCTAGGATGATAAGGTATAGCCAAGTGATTCTCAATCATGGGCAACTTGGTCCTGCAGAGAACATTTTGCAGTATCTGGAGATGCAGGAGGGTATTACTGGCATCTAGTGGGTAGAGGCCAGAGATGCGGCTAAATATCCTAAAATGCACAACACAGCTCCCCACAGCAAAAAATTATCAAGCCCCACATGTCAACAGTGCCAAGGGTGAGAAACCCTGGGTGTAGGCACACTGATGAGTAGCAAAGGTAGAGTAAATAGGGAGGAATTTAGAATGAGACAATCCAGGAACTGTGATGCTAGAATGGCTCTATAATTATTATAAAGGAGGGGCTTAGGAGTGGCATTCTGATAAGAAGAGGAAAGTTGGAGCACAGTTTGCCTAACAATTTTGTAAAGTTGTATAAATATCAATTGTGTATACTAAAGAATAAGACAGGACTCTAACAAATCCCACCCCATTAGTAGCGCCACTGAACCAGAATGTTAAACTAGTCCTTAACTTGGATTTTTATTATTGTTATACTTTAAGTTCTGGGATACATGTGCAGAATGTGAAGGATTGTTACAGAGGTATACACTTGCCACTGTGGTTTGCTACACTCATCAACCCGGCATCTACGTTAGGTATTTCTCCCAATGCTATCCCTCCCCTAGCCCCCACCCACCGACAGACCCCAGTGTGTCATGGTCCCCTCCCTGTGTCCATGTGTTCTAATTGTTCAACTTCCACTTATAAGTGAGAATATGTGGTATTTGGTTTTCTGTTCCTGTGTTAGTTTGCTGAAAAGGATAATTTCCAGCTTCATTCATGTCCCTGCAAAAAACCTGAATTTGTCCTTTTTATGACTGCATATTATTCTGTGGTGTATATGTGCCAGATTTTTTTTTATCGAGTCTATCATTGATGGGCATTTGGGTTGGTTCCAAGTCTTTGTTATTGTGAATAGTGCTGCAGTGAACACACATGTGTATGTATCTTTGTAACAGAATGATTTATACTCCTATTGGGTATATGTCCAGTAATGGAATTGCTGGATCAAATGGTGTTTCTGGTTCTAGATCCTTGAGGAATTGCCATACTGTCTTCCACAATGGTTGAACTAATTTACACTCCCACCAACAGTGTAAAAGTGTTCCTATTTCTCCACTTCCTCTGCAGCATCTGTTGTTTTCTGACGTTTTAATGATCGCCATTCTAACTGACATGAGAGGTATCTCCTTGTGGTTTTGACTTGCATTTATCTAATTACCAGTGATGATGAGCTTTTTTTCACATGTTTGTTGGCCACATAAATGTGTTATCTTGAGAAGTGTCTGTTCATATCCTTCACCCACTTTTGATGGCATTGTTTTT
>NW_016803198.1:1609758-1657096 GCF_001698545.2 Rhinopithecus bieti
TTTTTTTTTTGAGACGGAGTCTCTCTCTGTTGCCCAGTCTGGAGTGCAGTGGTGCAATCTCGGCTCATGCAAGCTCCGCCTCCCAGGTTCATGCCATTCGCCTGCCTCAGCCTGCCAAGTAGCTGGGACTACAGGCACCCACAACCACGCCCAGCTAATTTTTTGTGTTTTTTTTAGTAGAGAAAGCGTTTCACCACATTAGCCAGGATGGTCTCAATCTCCTGACCTCATGACCCGCCCACCTTGGCCTCCCAAAGTGCTGGGATTACAGACATGAGCCACCGCGCCCAGCCTTGAGTGAGTTTCTTAATCCAGAGTTCTAATTTGATTGCCCTGTGTGCAATCAAGTAACAGTCTCTCAGACTGTTTATGATTTCCATTCTTTTGCATTTGCTGAGAAGTGTTTTACTTCCAAATATGTGGTCAATTTTAGAATAAGTGTGATGTAGTGCTGAGAAGAATGTGTATCATGTTGGTTTGTGGTGGAGAGTTCTATAGATGTCTATTAGGTCTGCTTGCTCCAGAGCTGAGTTCAAGTCCTGAATATCCATGTTATTTTTCTGTCTCGTTGATCTATCTAATATTGGTTTAAAGCCTGTTTTGTCAGAGACTAGGATTGCAACCCCTGCTTTTTATTTTTATTTATTTATTTATTTATTTTGCTTTCCATTTGCTTGGTAAATATTCCTCCATCCCTTTGTTTTGAGCCTATGTGTGTCTTTGCACGTGAGATGGGTCTCCTGAATACAGCACACTGATGGACCTTTTAATTGGGGCATTTAGCTCGTTTACATTTAAGGTTAATATTATTATGTGTGAATTTGAGCCTGTCATTATGACGCTAGCTGGTTATTTTGCCCGTTAGTTAATGCAGTTTCTTCGTAGTGTCAATGACCTTTACAATTTGGTATGTTTTTGCAGTGACTGGTACCAGTTGTTCCTTTACATATTTAGTGCTTCCTTTAGGAGCTCTTTACAAGAGCCTTACAGGCAGGTCTGATGGTGACAAAATCCCCCAGCATTTTCTTGTCTGTAAAGGATTTTATTTCTCCTTCACTTATGAAGCTTAGTTTGGCTGAATATGAAATTCTGGGTTGAAAATTCTTTTCTTTAAGGATGTTGAATATTGTCCCCACTCTATTCTGGCTTGTAGGGTCATTGATTTTTGAAGGGTTTTTACAGAGAGATCCACTATTAGTTTGATAGGCTTCCATTCGTGGGTAACCCAACCTTTCTCTCTGGCTGCCCTTAACATTTTTCCTTCATTTCAGACTTGGTGAACCTGACAATTATGTGTCTTGGGGTTGCTCTTCTAAAGGAGTACCTTTGTGGTGTTCTCTGTATTTCCTGAATTTGAATGCTGGCCTGTCTTGCTAGGTTTGAGAAGTTCTCCTGGATAATATCCTGAGAAGTGTTTTCCAGCCTGGTTCCATTCTCCCCATCACTTTCAGGTACACCAATCAAATGTAGCTTTGGTCTTTTTACAGAGTCCCTTATTTCTTGGAGACTTTGTTAGTTCCTTTTCATTCTTTTTTCTCTAATTTTGTTTTCATCCTTTATTTCATTAAGTTGATCTTCAATCTCTGATATCCTTTCTTCTGCTTCATTGATTTGGCTATTGATATTTGTGTATGCTTCACAAAGGTCTCATGCTGTGTATTTCAACTCCATGAGGTCATTCATATTCTTCTCTAAACTGTTTATTCTAGTTAGCAGTTCCTGTAACCTTATATCAAGGTTCTTAGCTTCCTTGCATTGGGTTAGAACTTGCTCCTTTAACTCAGAAGAGTCTGTTAATACCCACCTTCTGAAACCTACTTCTGTAAATTCATCAAAATCATTCTCTGTCCAGTTTTGTTCCCTTGCTGGCAAGGAGTTGTGATCCTTTGGAGGAGAAGAGGCATTCTGTGTTTTTGGAATTTTCAGCCTTTTTGAACTGGTTTTTTATCATCTTCATGGATTTATCTACCTTTGGTCTTTGATGTTGATGACCTTTGGATGGGGTTTTGTGTGGATGTCCTTTTGTTGACGTTGATACTCTTCCTTTCTGTTTGTTAGTTTTCCTTCTAACAGGCCCCTCTTCTGCAGGTCTGCTGGAGTTTGCTGGAGGTCCACTCCAAACCCTGTTTGCCTGGGTATCAACAGCAGAAGCTGCAGAATAGCAAAGATTGCTGCCTGTTTCTTCCACTGAAAGCTTCGTGCCAGAGGGGCACCCACCAGATGCCAGCCAGTGCTCTCCTATATGAGGTGTCTGCCGACCCCTGCTGGGAGGTGTCTCCTAGTCAGGAGGCATGGGGGTCAGGGACCCACTTGAGGAGGCAGCCTGTCCCTTAGCAGTGCTCGAGTACTGTGCTGGGAGAGCCACTGCTCTCTTCAGAGTCATCACGCAAGAACATTTAAGTCTGCTGAAACTGTTCCCATAGCCACCCCTTCTCCCAGGTGCCCTGTCCCAGGGAGATGGGAGTTTTATCTGTAAGCTCCTGACTGGGGCTGCTGCCTTTCTTTCAGAGATGCTCCACCCAGAGAGGAGGAATCTAGAGAGGCAGTCTGGCTACAGCAGCTTTGCCAAGCTCTGGTGGGCTCCACCCAGTTCAAACTTCCCAGAGGCTTTTTTACCTTGTGAGGGGAAAACTGCCTACTCAAGCCTCAGTGATAGTGAATGTCCCTCCCCTCACCAAGCTCGAGTGTTTCTGGTTGACTTCAGACTGCTGTCCTTGCAGCGAGAATTTCAAGCCAGTGGATCATAGCTTGCTGGGCTCTGCGGGGTTGGGATCCACTGAGCTAGACCACTTGGCTCCCTGGCTTCAGCCCCCTTTCCAGGGGAGTGAACAGTTCTGTCTCCCTGGTGCTCCAGGTGCTTCTGGGATATGGGAAAAAACTGCAACTAGCTTAGTGTCTGCTCAAATGGCTGCCCAGTTTTGTGCTTGAAACCCAGGCCCTGGTGGTATAGTCACCTGAGGGAATCTCCTGGGCTGTGGGTTGCAAAGACCATGGGAAAAGCAAGTATATGCGCTGGATAGCACCTGTTCCTCATGGCATGGTTCCTCGTGGCTTCTCTTGGCTAGGGGAGGCAGCTCCCTGACCCCTTTTGCTTCCCAGGTGAGGCAACACCCAACCCTCGCCCTCCATGGGCTGCATCCACTGTCTAACAAGTCCTAGTGAAATGAGCCGGGTACCTCAGGTGGAAGTGCAGAAATCACCCACCTTCCGCATTGATCTCACTGAAAGCTGCAGACCAGAGCTGTTCCTATTAGGCCATCTTGCTCTATGGCCTCCCTTTTTCCCCAATACACATAAGTGCCTTTATTTTGCTACATGTCACTGGTTTGTGGGGCTGAGTGCCCAACATTGTATCATTTTTATTTTACAGATTTTACAGATTTTACAGATATTTTACAGATAAGAATAATGTGTGACAGAACACTTTTTTAATGCAAAAGAATATTACTTTTTTTAGTCTAATCTTCAGTTATTAGAGTACAGCCTAATAAAATATTGGTCTTTATCAAAATGATGCCTGTAACAAACAACTGAAAGTGTACTCAGTTACATTTCCCTGGTATTTTTTTCAGGTTCCTTTTTTGTAATACTTAGTTTGACTTATAAGTTTGGGATTGAGTAACAATCTATTTCAAAAGATTAGACAGGTGCATTTATACAAATCTATATACAAATACACACATACACAAACACCAATCAAAATGTCAGCCTGAATAGAAAATCTCTTTGTTAAACTCACACACACGCCTTTAAGCTATTGTTTCCTGTGATGGTTAATTTTAAGTCAACCTAGCTAGGCTATATGCCCAGTTGTTTGATCAGAAACCATTCTAGATGTTACTGTGAAAGTATTTTTCAGATGAGATTAACAGTGAAATTAATAGAATTCAAGAAAAGTAGGTTAATCTCCATATGTTGGATTGCCTTATCCAAACAGTTTAAGTCCTTTAGATAAAATACAAAGAACTGCCTAACTGAGGAGGAAGAAATTCTGTCTCCAGCCTGCCTTTGGACTCCAGACTACAACATCAATTCTGCCAGAATTTCCCGTGTTGAACTGTCCTGAAAATTATAGATTTAGACAATTTTTAAAAGGAAATTCTCTTTCAATATATTTATATTTATGTTTATATTTATACACATAATCCATATACATATCCTACTGGTTCTGTTTCTCTGGAAAATTCTAATTCTGTTAATCACTTATATATAAATATGAAGAATTTAGCAGAAAAGAAGCATACAAAAATGCAGGAGCAAAGTCACATAGCTTCCCAACTGCAATGCTCCAGGCTACCAGGAATTGCAGATACTTCCAGTGCAAATACTCACTGGAATACTTGCTTGCAGCAAATTTGCACAGCCTTGTCATTTCTGGTCTTCAGCAATTTCTACTTTCCCAACAATTCCATCAGTCAATAAAACAAAACAAACAAACAAATAAAAAATGGCAGTGATTTCAAGTGTGATATACTAGGAGGGAGATCTATCTGTACTGCAACATAGTCTATCTTGGCCTGGCTTTTCTCTTGCCTCCGTTTTCCATAGAGCATATTGCTCCAAGAGATGGTGTTCTTGGCACAGTTAGGGTTCTGTTAGAATTTTGAAAATAGCAAATGTCTTGCTGTGTCACTGTCCATTTTTGCATATTTTACCCTAACAATTTACTCATTTCTGTTCAAGAACATTTTTGCAAACATCCAGTTCTCTCTATTTTGAAACAAGCTTAAGACCTACTGAAACCATATCCTCAAACAGAGGCTACAATAGAGTCAGTGTCTAGACTACTGTGCCTAGGTTTCCAGTGCTCTGAAAATTCTTCCTTCCCTCTTCTTTCCCTCCTATCACATATATTTGCATAGATATGCTATGACTTTCTATTTGGTAATTACATTGTACTAGGACTAATGGAATAATCATGCATATGGCACGATTTTCAATACACCCTTCTTAGTAGTTGATAGAGCAATTCAATCTAGTTCAAAGTAATGGTGACGATTTTTTAAAAAAAGAAATGAGTCTCACACAAAGCACAACAAAATGCTAAAGAAGAATGAAGAGAAGGAAGAAATTTTAAACAGAAGAGAAGTGGGATTTTCAACTTTCTCTGAGTTTTTGCACCTTATGCAAATATCTCACTTCTACTCTCTACCTCAACTCACCTTCACTGAGGCAGTTTAAGAGTCCATAATTCATAACAAAATAAAGGTTGAGAGGTCCTAGGAATTTGGCAATCCCATTCTGAAAAATATGCAACTGTTTCTTTTCAGTAATGACTTTCTGTTTTTGAGTTGTTTCACTTAGGATAATCACCTCCAATTCCATCCACATTTCAGCAAAAGACATGATTTCATTCTTTTTTGTGGCTGAGTAATATTATGTGGTGTATGTATATGTACATTTTCTTTATTCAGTCATCCATTGATGGACGCTTAGGTTGATTCTATATTTTTGCTCTCATGAATACAGCTGAAATAAATATCATTTTGATACAATGGTTTATTTTCCGTTGGGTAGATACCCAATAGCAGAATTGCTGGATCAAATGGTAGTTCTGAGAAATCTCTACACTGTTGTCCATAGAAGTTGTACTAATCTCTATTCCCACCAATAGTGTATAAACATTCCCTTTTCTTTGCATCCTCACCAACATCTGTTAATTTTTAACTTTTTAGTAGTAGACATTCTGACTGGTGTCTTACCATCGTTTTAATTTGCAGTTCTCTGGCGATTAATAACGTTGAGCATTTATTCATATGCTTGTTCACCATTTGTAAATTTTCCTTTCAAAATGTCTACTCCTGTACTTTGTCCACTTTTGATGGGTTGTTTTTTTTTTTCCTGTTTAGTTGTTTGCGTTCATTGTAGAATCTGGATATTATCCTTTTGCTAAAGGCATAGTTTGCATATAGTTTCTCCCAGTCTATAAGTTCTTGTTCACTCTGTTGATTATGTCTTTTATAGTGCAGAAGCTTTTTTAGTTTAATTAAGTGTTTTTGGTTTTGTTGCATTTGCTTTGGGGTCTAAGTCATGAATTCTTAGTGTAGCCCTATGTCCAAAATAATTTTATCTAGGTTTTCTTCTAGAATTTTCATAGTTTTAGATCTTACATCTAAGTCATTAATCTGTCTTGAGATAATTTTTTTTACATCCTGAGAGACATGTGACCAGTTTCGTTTTTCTGGATATGGCTATGCAAATTTCCCAACAACATTTATTGAACAGAGTTTTCTTTCCTGAGAGTATGTTTTTGTTAGCTTTCTGGAAGATTGGTTGTCTGTAGGTATGGGGATTGATTTCTGGATTCTCTATTCTGTTCCATTGACTTATGAGTCTATTTTATATCATACCATGCTGTTTTAGTTACTATATTCTAGTAGTACAGTTTGAAATAATATGTGATGCCTCCAGCTGTGTTCTTTCTGCTTAGGATTTCTTTGACTATTCAGGTGCTTTTTTGGTTTTAGAACTGTTTTGAATTTTAGACCTGTTTTTTTCTAATTCTGTGAAAAATGATGTAGGTATTTTGATAGAAATTGCATTGAATCTATAGATTGCTTTGGAGAGGATGGTAATTTTAACAATATTGATTCTTCCAATCCATGCGCATGAGCTGTTTTTCTATTTGCTCATGTCATCTAAAATTATTTGCATCAGTGTTTTATAGTTTTTCTCTATAGAGATCTTTAATCCTATGTTTTATTTGTTTGCTGGTAGCTATTATTAAAAGGATTGACTTACTGATTTGGTTCTCAGCTTGATAGTTATTGCTGTATAGATATGCTACTGAATTTTATGTTAATTTTGTATCCTGAAACTTTATGGAATTTATTTATGAAATCTAGGAGTCTTTTGGAGGAGTCCTCAGAGTTTTGCAGGTATAAGATCATATCACCAGCAAAAAAAAGGATAATTTGACTTCCTCTTTTCCAATTTGAATGCCTTTTATTTCTTTCTCTTGCCTGATTCATTTTGCTAGGACTTCCAGTGTTATGTTGAATAGGAGTGTGTGAAAGTGGCCACCCTTGCCTTGTTCTGGGTCTTGGGGAAAAGCTTTCAACTTTTCCTCATGCAGTATGATGTTGGCTGGGTTAGTCTTATATGGCTTTTATTATTTTGATGTATGTTCCTTTGATGCCTAGTTTATTAAGTGTTTTTCTCACCAATTGATGCTGAATTCTATCAATTTTTTTCCTCATCTACTGAAATGATTGTATGGTTTTGTTTATAGTTCTGTTTATGTGGTGAATCATTTATTTTGATTTGTGTATGAAACATCATTGCATCCCTGCAATAAAACCCACTTGATCATGGTGTACTATCTTTTTGATGAGCTACTGCGTTCAGTTTACTAGTATTTAATTCAGGATTTTTGTGTGTATGTTTATCAGGCATGTAGGTCTGTAGTTTTATTTTGTTGTTGTTGTTGTTGTTGTTGTTGTTGTATGCTTGCTTGGATTTGGTATCAGGATGATTCTGGCCATGCAGAATGAGTTAAGGATAATTCCCTCCATATTCTCAGAGTAATTTTTCTTGTTGATATTTTAAGACAGGGATAATAGAACTCGGTGGAGTGCCGAGAATAATTTTCTATAGACTGCTATAGATATTCCTCAAATAGATTATATGGCCAAGTAAGTTTAGAAATGATAGATTAGACCTATTACTTTACCATAAGCCTTCTTAAAGCCTTTAATAGGTTAATTTTAAATATGATTCCTCAAAAGAAGCTATAGAATGTGGTGGTTCTAATGCATTTAAACAAGTAACTCTTTGTTCATTGAGCATTTTGTAGGTCTAAGGTTACACAACGCATACGTTAGAATATTTTGAAATACTATTCTTGAAAAGAATTGCCAAAATTCTCCAAACTTCTTTTTTACATTGAGTTATTTCCAGCCTTTTGTTGATAATGATAGTGTGAGATCCTATTCATCCTTGAAAACATTACTCAAAGATAAATTTCTGATTTATCTGTCTTATCTACCAATTTTGAAAAGACCACTTTCTCTTTTTACTACAAATTTAAATTAAACTCAATATCTGTAGTGAGCATTTGCTAATTGTTTTCCTAAGATCCATATGCTATCACAACATCCTGCTGCCATTCCTGTTCTTTCGACCAAACACACACACACACACACACCAGTAACATACACACACCAGTGACACATGCGCACACCTGTCTCTTCCCAACAATACTTCTATGCCTCATCAAAAGTGTTTTTCTTTCTCATTGTAAACAAAGCAACTTGGGAGAACTTATCACACTCTTGGCTCCAGGGATTGGTCAGCATCTCCCATTCTCTTGACCATAGTTACTTGTTCAGTGACAGGCATAGAGCTAATTGAAACCAGCAGAGAGTAAATCGTAAGACTTGTTGGTGAGTACTGTATCGGACACTTCATATTTACGGATGATCTGGGATAAGGATGATGTGAGACTTGTAGGTTCTCCATCCATTTTTTGAGTAGGACCATCCATTAGGTTATTTTGGATGAAACCTAAGGAGCTTTAGATGATGAAAATGATGGGATAAAAAAGAGAGAAATCTGATCTTTGGTTCCATTGAATTGATGCTAGCTGGAGGCAACTCGACATCTGGGTTTTATATTGGTACAAGTCAGTAGTTCTCCTTGCTGCTTCCAATCTTTTTTAAATATCTATTTTAAGTAAAATAAAGTCTCCTAACTGAAATAATTTTGACTAATCAATAATATATATTTATTCGTGTATTTTTATTCCTTCTCACCACCCTTCCTAAGGTCTTTGAGAACAGAAATCCTATTATCTGTCTTATCTCAATAGGTTTACAAAGCATTATGGCTCCCCTCTAAGTAAGACTCAATAAAGTTTTGTTTAATTTAATTCATTAATCTTTGTTAGAGGTTCATGTTATTTTTAACACTCTATGTATTCTCCATAAATTAAAGAATGAAGAATGAAAATCTACCCCTTTGAGTAACATCAAATCATCTGAACTATTTGCTGTTGCTGAAGATAAAAAGCAAATCTCTGCTTCCAATTGTTCCTGCATAATAAAGACTAATAATATGTTCCCTCCTTTGCCATGGATAATTAATGTAATTGTTTCTATACAAAGTTTTAAATAAACTCTTACATTATGAATAGAAAGAATGTTTAGTTGTATCCTCTATTGGTATTATCAATACTTAACAATTGGGGAATTCATAGGCTTATATCATCAATAAACTTCAGTGTTAAGATGACTTCATTTGGGGCCATTTACAAAGACTGTACTGAAAATATACTATATTGAACAGACTTCCTGTTCAAGAAAATTTAGAGATAGTATACATGTGGAATAAAAGGATCCACTCTAACAAATGGACCACCTAGTCTTCCTTTTCCCCTCCTTTCCATCATTCCTCCCTTCTTCTCTCCCTCCTTCCTTTCTTCTCTTCCTTCCTTTACTTTTTATAATTTATAACTATGCTTATTATAAAACCCATATTTAACTTTTTATTTTTAACTCTTTATTTCATAGATCACTTTCCTACTGATGATTTCCCATCCATTATTTACTTTAAAGTAATAATCTTCACCAAATATAAGGTCCGTGTAAAACTACATGCAAATATTTTTAAGATTATTATAATGGGAGGATACTAATTAGGGAAAGTATCATATGTTCTAGGCACTGAGATATGTGGTTTAAGTTGGTTATTTCATTGAGTTATCAAACAATTCGAAAAAGCCATATTACCTCTAGTTATTTACTGAGCACTGAGTATGTGTCAGACACTGTACAAAACACTTTAGCTGCATTATTTCATCTTCACAGCAACTTCAATGAAGTTTTTGAAATTATACCCATTTTATAGATGAAAACATAAGGCTCTAGAAAGTTACAAATGTTGCCTATAGCCACACAGCTAGTAAATAGAAGAGCTGCAAGTCAAAGCTAAGCAATCCAGCAAAAAGCTATGCGTGACTGCATCCTACCAGTTTATGGGAAAGTCATCATTCAATCCCAGATGAAGCTTAGTTTAAAGCCCATACACTTGCTATAATGTTCCACCAAAATCCAAGGATTCAATGCTTCTGAATTCTCATTTTAGCCTTGCCACTAATAATGTACTTTCGAATAAGCTGTTTAACCCTGAAGAAGTCTCAGTAAACTCCCCATCGATGAAGATTCTTTGTTTGTTTTGTTGTTGACATTATTTATTTAAACCTATGCCCATCTGTTTAAACTTTAGGCTTGGGCATTTAACTGCAGAAGTACTATTTTGGAAAGCTGTACTTACTATAGGTACATTTGGCTGGGATTTAGCATTTGAGTTTGCTGCCAGACCAGGGAAGTAGAAATACAGTTATTTTACCATCCTTTTCACATATTAAGGAAATGCATTTGGTTGCTTCAGTATCTCATTATAATTGTTTTTATATGAAGGCTTTCCACATTCATTTATTTATTCAGTCAGTCATTCAGTCACTTGCAGTCAAGTCTCTCATATATGCCCCATGGTGTTTTAGGTCCCCAAGATACAATAATGAAAAAGGCAAAGCCCCTGTCTTCGTGGAGCATTTTGTCTGGTGCATAGCTATAGCTGGGAAAGTCTGGTTATTTTATTTTATCACATCCTTCAAAAATTATGAAATTGTGGTTAACTAAATATTGCTTCCCAAAGCTTACTGCCAATTTATTTCAAATGTCGCATTACTGTGAACTGAAAAATGTTTACTTTTGTTAGGCTTTGGTTGATTCATGAGATATAGTAATATAAGAAATTTCCTCCATAATTATCCTGAATGCTGTCTCAGTCAATCCAGATATTTTTTGTATGTACACTCCTTATGAGATTTCACCAAAGTCCTCTTCTTTTCTCCTTTTCTATTTTATTATCTGCAGGCATGCCATGTTTGTATTTTAGCTATTATTTTTCATTGTCCGTATCATGGGTGATGCTTTAATTTCAAGCACAAGCAAATAAATGCTTGTGGATGGGGAAATTAAAATCCCTCCATTCCTTTCAAATGTTAGGTCTGTAGTACAGAAACCATGTATTGCAAACATGTAGCAAAGTGCCTGATGCATACTATTTGCTCAAATAATGTAACATAAAGGAAAACTCAATTTAAGTGACTGGAATTGGTCCCAGTGAGACCCCTAATCACCTTGAGAAGGAAAGTAGGATTAAAGTTTTTGTAGAAAGAGTAAACTACCCCGGATATTCTAACTCTCAGTATGACTACTGCAATTGTCTTGCTGCTTTCTGTTCTTAGCTTTTACCCCACGCTGAAAACATGCATTGTTGCTAAAAGGAACTTGATTGTCAGCCAGAGATAGTGAAAGGCTTTTGTCTATATCCAATCCTCAATAGCTTTTGCAGGCGTAATGCAAACATCGTGCTGCATCATGGATGTGTTTCAAAGTTCACCTAGCAAAACTTGAGAGGTGAAAAGGTAGTCAGCATGCACACAGGTGGCTGCTCTTGCTCTGTGGCACCAACAACAAGGATTCCTCGTTGTGATGGCTTTATGCAGCGGACATCAGTCTACAACAGCAAGGTTCTCCCCAAATTCAGACTCCCAAATGGAGCCTTATGAGTCATCACCCTTTTTCTTCTTTCCTGAGGGCTCTGTTTTGTCTCTAATGTATCTGCTCCAGCTCTAAGAATGAAGAGAGGCAGCTTTTCTGGCTGGATGAATTGGCTGCATAATGTAATCATTAAATGTCTTAAAACTGGATCTGAATTTGAAGGTGTTAGAAAATTCACAGGAGGCCATTCTTTGTGTGATTTTGAAATTATTTTCAATTACAGATTAGAGCACAGCAGTGTCTGTATTATCATTTAATAAGTTACAATGCTTCCTTTTGTCATTTTTCCCCTCTGACTGAGATGGGCACCCTTAAGCCGGCTGACAGATTCCTGAGTGCTGACGATCACTACTCCGGCAAATGGGAAGGAGTACAATGATGCTGCAAATGAGTGCCAATGAAAGTGATAGATCTTTCAAATAAATTGCATACTGCTTCCAAATTGGATGTAATTGGGGTGTATTCATCAAATTTGGAATTTGGGCTCAACAGTAACAGGAAGTTAGTATTGAAACATTGAATAAGAGAACACATAAAATAGAAGTCAATGGTTGTGTATATGCATGTGAAAGAAGAAAGGTCGTAAAAAGTACTCAATAGCTGGTTTTCCCAGGGCTAGAGACAATCAACGTGAAGAGCATAATACATTTATATGTTAGATACCCTCAGGTGTATGCATGTATGTGTGTGCTTTCTTATCTCTGTGTATGCATGTATGTGTGTGCATTTTTATCTCTGTATCTGCTTATCTAGGCTTTTTTTTCCATCTTCCTCCCTTTAAATTTCCAAAGAACTTACTGATTAACTATATCCACTCTTAGCAAGACATATTGTAGTAGGATATACAAATAAAAAACCTAGGAAAACATTCTGTTTGAATTTATTAGTCTTCGAAGCCAAGTGAAGGTGAATATATTAAAATCTAGTAACATTTAAGAGGGGTTGACATCCTATGAGATTTTTGGATTTCCAAAGTGATTTGAAATTCTAGATTCTCTTATTCTTTCAGTACACTGTTGGAATCCTTGCCTACAAAAGAAAACAAGTTTAGATGAGAAAAGCTATTTTATATTTTCTCAAGTTCCCCATCAAATACTGACCTGAGAATGATTTTGAAAACCAAAGACTTAGGAGACACTGGACGAGAATAAGGTTATAGAAAGAATAAAGAAACTTCACGGATGATGAATAAAAAGAAGAAATGGTGAATGGTTGCAGTGTCAAGAATACAAGAATTAGTAGTATATGATGTTTGAAAGACAGATTTAAGACAAATTATGAATTCCTTGATGGTCATTGAAGGAGTCTGGATATTTTTCAGTAGGTCTGTTAGATTGTCTTAAATATTTGCATCACAGAATTACAGGATTACAAGGGTTTATATAGATATACATAATGGAATTGCATGACAGATTTACTATGATTATATATGTATGTATATATATATAGTAGTTCATTTCTTCTACATACACACACACACACACACACACACACACACGCATGCACACACAGAGGCAGTCCATGGCTAATGACAAGGATTCTATTGTCATCAGAGACCCAAATTCAACATCTTCTCCATATGATTTACAACTTTTTATCTTGTCCATTCCCATGAAAAGATAATATCTCCCAGCCTTTCAGAAAGGAGTAAAGAAGGATACTCTCTGCCATTTAAATACATTTCCTGGAAGTTGCACAAGCCACTTTTATCTGCATTACTTTAGGCAGAACGTAACTACATCTATCTGGGCAAGGAATTAGAAAGGTAATGTTTGTTCTACTCAGTCACATAACCAGGTGAGAATTTGAGTTGTATTGCTGTAGAAGAAAAGAAGAATGGCTACTGCAAGAAAAACAGTGACTTCTGCAATAATATGACATAAAACATTTCATACTATACAAGATAGAATGTTTTATTAGAAATAGTGAATTTAATTGAAGGAGGGGAGCCATCAGGAAGGGAGACTAGTTAAGATGCTCTTGTCACAGTATTTAGTGACCAAGCTAGGAAAGTGGAAATCAAAGACTCAACAAATTGAAGATTCATTCAACAATTGGAGATAACAGTATTTGGTGATTCGCTGACAGCTATTAAACTATTAAAGGACTGAAGTTAACTCTCATTCTCAGTTTTCTGGCCAGATGTGATGGTGCACCTAGGAGAATACACATGGGAAAGAAAGTTTGATTGGAAAAATGGAACCGAGAAATGCACAAGAGACATTCGTGTGTACTAAATGGTCAGGTATTTGAGATGCAAAGATAAGTGACACAATTGCCCTGCCTTAAAGGAGACTCTAAATTTAGTAGTAAGCAATACTTGGTTGAGTGTGAGAGATTTTCTTTTTAATACATACATATACCTTCATCATACAATTAAACCTTTTTTGTTCTTGATTTTATATTTATACAATGGGTATTTATAGCAATGGGTTATAGCTTCTTCTTAAAAAAGCTCCCTTTCTGTAATTTTTAAATATGATTTATAATTGTTTTCTGCTTCATATCAATCAACCATGTGATGTTATTTGATTGTGTTTGAGATTCTTTTTAAAAAAATTGCTTGTGCTTATCCTCAAAGTAACTGCTCTTTTTTTTTTTTTTTTTTTTTTTTTAAGAAAAACAGCAGGAAAGCTAAAATCTGAGGCTGTTGACCTTATTAAATGTCCTCGATTTTAATAATTTAGGAGTTGCAGGTGCTAAATTATTTTGCATTTCAAAGACAGTGAACTACTGTCAGGCACACAAAATTTTAAATAATTTTAAACCATTCAGTTTTCTTTTTGTTGCCTTCCTTTCTTCCTTCTTCCCGTCCTCCTCACCTCCCTTTCTCCTTCCTCTCTCTTCCATCTTTTCCTTCCTTCCTTCCTTTCCCTTTCCTTCCCTCCCGTTCTTTTGTACAAGGTCACACCAAACTGTCCTCTTCCTAGCTTCTATAAGCACTCCTCTAAAAACGTGAAATATATTTACCAATGCCAAGTTTCTTTCTGGGTATTTTTTTATTGCAATTTGACTGATGCTATTGGACACTGGAGAGAATTTTATTTTCCCAATCTTAAAGATCAGAATTTCTTTAACTTGCGAAACATTTTTTTCGCTATTATTTCTCTCCCTTTCTTTTCACCCCATCGTTCTTTTGTTGTATAACTTCATTTAGAAATTATTGATACGCTTCTCAGTCTATTCTTCCTAATTGGAGTTCTTCCCATTTATTCAGCCAACAAGACATGAAAAATGCTTATCATCACTAGTCATCAGAGAAATGCAAATCAAAAACCACAACGAGATATTACCATCTCACACCAGCTAGAATGGCAACAATTAAAAAGTCAAGGAAACGAACCGGTGCGGAGAGGATGTGGAGAAATAGGAAACATTTTTGTACACTGTTGTGGACTGTAAACAGTTCAACCATTGGGAAGACAGTGTGGCTATTCCTCAAGGATTAGAACCAGAAATACCAATTTGATCCCAGCATCCCATTATGGGTATATAACCCAAGGATTATAAATCATGCTACTATAAAGACACATGCACACATACGTTCATTGCGGCACTATTTGCAATAGCAAAGACTTGGAACTAACCCAAATGTCCATCAATGACAGACTGGATTAAGAAAATGTGGCACATATACACGATGGAATACTATGCAGCCATAAAAAAGGATGAGTTCGTGTCCTTTGTAGGGACAGGGATGCAGCTGGAAACCATCATTCTTAGCAAACATTGCAAGAACAGAAAACTAAACACCGTATATTCTCACTAATACGTGGGAATTAAACAATGAGAACACGTGAACACAAGAAGGGGAACATCACACACCGTGGCCTGTTGTGGGGTGGGGTGGGGGGAGGGATAGCATTAGGAGATATACCTAATGTAAATGATGAGTTAATGGGTGCAGCACACCAACATGGCACATGTATACATATGTAACAAACCTGCACGTTGTGCACATGTACCCTAGAACTTAAAGTATAATAAAAAATAATAGTTCTTCCATATTTTCTATCACTTTTTTTCTTGCTCTGTATTGTGGGAGATTTCCTTGACTTTTATCTTTCAGATGTTCAATTAGGTAATCAGGTTCAAGACTCCACTCAAATGTTTATTATAGTCATAATTTGGATACTTAGTATCTCATACGTTTTTTGATAGCATCATGGCATTTAATAAATTGCTACAATATACATATAGATTAATTTGAATTAAACTTTCTATAGGTTGATTTTGCTTCTTCATTTTGCTCAAATTTCTCAAAATCCTTAGTTGATGACTGATACGCTAAAGAGGAGGCTTAGGTTGATTAATATTGGTGACATATATTGGTTTCTTCTGCCATTTTGTAGGCATTTTTCTCCCAGGTAGCCTCTCAATGAGAGGAAGTCATATGCCAGTAGAATAAAGGCAAAAGGTATAGGTCTCAAGAGTTTCTAGTTAGGTATTGAGAACATGGAATTAATCAAAGAGATAGGCAATTCCACACTTCCTCATTGGAACATTTACCATGTATCAATCTCAATGCCACTTTTACATACTAATATGGCCATTAATATTCATCTCCATGCAGTTTAAAATTTGAAGATAAAATGAGTTGGCCAGCACAGAGAAAAAAAAATGCCCACAATACAGTTCTGCACTATTTATTTCAATTATAGGTCTGAGATAAGGGTACCAATGTCACCAATATAAAGAGTTGCAAAGGGACATTTAAAGCAGAGACACATACAATGGTTTTGATGAATTCTGAAGGCAACAATGTCTGCCAAAAGAGAATGTGCCCAGGGAAAGGTGATAGAAAGACCTTTTTCTCTCTGTCATTGGGAATGTGAAATGAAATTAGGACTCAGGTAAAAGAGAATAGGACAGATGAACAATTCAAGCATGGAATATTAAGCGCACGGGAAATAGGAAACTAGCTGCCCCCCATTTCACCTTCCCTTCTTCTCTTGTGGTATCTCAAAGCTATCACTGAAATAAACAGAGTAGAAGTACACTTTGGGAATATTACAGAAGTCTGGCTGTGTTGCCCAGCTTCCTGCCTCTTGGCAGAACTCTAGTTAAATAATTCTGGAAAGATGGATGCCTATCCTTGGAGAGCAGGGACACAGGAGTGAGGATGGACACAAAAGCCGCATGTCAGCCCGCTTTCATCTGGAACTAGTGAATACCCTGTTTTGTAAAAGGACAGGACCCATGCTGTTTAAGTGACATGCTGCATGATTTTGTTGTGAAATATGGGCTTCAGGAGCATTATATTTCCCTTTTGGCCAAGGCAAGTTATATTTTGGGGTGTGATTTTTCACCTGGTATGATTTCATCGCTCACTCTTTTCAAGTGTGGACAACTGGTTGAAGCCAGTTGTGCTGTTTTCGTAGTTGTGACATACGTGGCAGATGACCTTCTCATGCATAGTATGCCCAAGGCTTTGGGCTATTTCTGACATGTTGCTCCCATTTAAGAGGATAATAAATAACATCCCACTTTATACCTCCCATTCTGGAACTATCTGAAAACTGAAGCAGGAATCACATGTAAGCTTTATTACTGATAAAAACTAAGTAGAGAATAAATACTGGATTTAATTTTTTTTTTCTCTCAACTTCACTCCCACCTCAAGCATTGTCTTTAAACCAGCTCACTCCAAAAGGAGTCTGAAAATTAGATATGTACCTGAAAAGGTAAATGAGAAATATTTACTTTATTACATTGAGCCCCAATGTAGGCGTAGAGAGGGATGAATATCCAGACATGTATATAGAAGTCATAGGTATTTTAACATAGCTGTGTTTACCACACGGAAAATAAGGATCAGAAAAAAATGCATACACTGTCAAAGCAGAGAAGTCCAAAAGGGAGAGATAAGAAGTTGTTGAATTGCACAAGTTTCCTTCCCACTGTTATCTTTCAGATAAATCTCCCTTTGTGCCAAAAGATAAAGGCAGTGAGTTAGAAAGATGAGCAGATATCTCTTCTCAGCACTTGTAAGATGTCAGAGAGTTTTACGCTAAAAGCAAAGGGAGAAGTGTTAGAATACAAAAAAAAAAAAATTCTCTAAGTTTACTACCTGTAACTCAACATATTCTATAGCTCTCATATTTGAAAAGATAGTACAGTATAAGTAAGTGAGAGTGAGAAGATTCTAGGGATATTACTCAATCTTATCTGAAATAGTATTTTAACTACGGTAAGTTGCACATGAGCATGATATCTACGTTACAGCTGTTGGTAACAAATGACTCACTGTTAAAAAACAAAAAAACAAAACTTTAATCAAGTGGTCATTTTATAATTATATGGGGGAAACACTAGGGAAAGATTCTCCAAATACAACAGATAAGTCAGGAAAGAATAGTGTTAAAGATAGAAGATTCAGGAAATCACACGGATCCCCTTTTAGCACTGCTCATTGACAGATAACCACTCAACTACAGGTCTTTGCCATTTGTAGCTATAGTATTTTTAACTTATTTAGTGAGATATAATTCGCTTATCATAAAATTTACTCATTGAAAATACATAATTCAATGGTTTTGGTATTTCATAGGGTTATGCAACACTACTATCTAAGTTGAGAACATTTACACTACCCAGAAGGAATTGTGGTACCAATGTGCAGTGATTTCTCACCCAACCATAAGCCCTAAACAATCACTATTTTTCTTTCTTTCTGTATAAATGTTCTGATTCTGAACATGTCATATAATATGCATATACAAATCTTTTTATATATTCCTGAATTTGGTTTGCTAGTATTTTGCTGAGAATTTTTATATCTTTACTGATAAGGGATATTGGTCAGTCGTCTTTTTTTTTTTCTTAGAATGCCTTTTTATGGTTTTCGTATCACAGTAATACTGGCATCATAAAATGAGATAGAAATGTCCTCCTCTCTTTTGCTCCTTTAAAAGAGTTTTATATTCATTGGGATTGTATTAATACAGAAGAATTGGTATTAATTATTTCTTTCAATATCTGATAGAATTCACCAGCTGTATTCCCCGGAGCTTTTCTTCATGGGAAGTTTCAAAATGATTAATTCAATTTCTTTAGTTGTTATGGGACAATTTAAATTTTCCATTTATTTTAAAATCAGTCTAGTAGTTTGTGTTTCTACAAATTTGTCCATTTCATCTAAGTATTCTAATTAGTTACCATACAGTTGTTCATAGTTTTCCCTTAAAATCATTATTTCTGGACGGGCGCTGTGGCTTACGCCTGTAATCCCAGTACTTTGGGAGGCCAAGGTGGGTGGACCATGAGGTCAGGAGTTTGAGACCAGCCTGGCTCACATAGTGAAATCCCCATCTCTACTAAAAATACAAAAATTAGCCAGGCATGGTGGTGCACGCCTGTAGTCCCAGCTACTCAGGAAACTGAGGCATGAGAATTGCTTGAACCCGGGAGGTGGACGTTGTGGTGAGCGGAGAGTGAGCCACTGCACTGCAGCCTGGGCAACAGAGTGAGACTCTTGTCTCAGAAAAAAAATAAAAATAAAAATCATTATTTCGGTAAGGCCAATAGTGATGTCACTCTTCCATTCCTGATTTTGGTAATTTGGGTCTTATTTCTTTTCTGTTTTGGTTATTTAACTAAAGGCTTATCAATTTTTTCTGTTTTCTAGGCAGCTGGCTTTTGATGCATTGATTTTTTTTCTATTATTTTTCATTGTCTACTTACCTACTTTTGCTCTGATCTTTATTATTTTCTCATTCTGCTTACTGTGGGTTTAGTTTGCTCTTGTTCTAGTTTTTTTCTTTTTGTCATTGTTAGATAAGCTACTGATTTAAGGATTTGTATAAATATATATATTATGTGTGTGTGTGTGTGTATATATATATATATATAGAGAGAGAGAGAGAGAGACAGTTACATCTATTAACTTCCATCTAATAACTATTTTTCTTACATTATAAGTTTTGGTATGTTGTATTTTCATTTTCACTCACCTCAAGATATTATTTAATTTGTTCATGATTTCTTCTTTGACCCATTAGTTCTGTAGAAGTGTATTATTTAACTTCCACATGTTTGTGAATTTCCAAAATTTCCTTCTCTTCCTGGTTTCTCATTTAATTACATTGGGCTTAGAGAGCATACTTTGTATGATCACAATTCTTTCTTTCTTTTTTTTTTTTTTTTTAATTTTCAGGGATACATGTGCAGGTTTGTTGTATAGGTAAACTGATGTCACAGGGGGTGATTCCAATTCTTTAAATATATCGATGAATGTTTTAAGGCCTTGTAACTATAACATTTCGAATTGTATAATGTGTAATACTTTCCAACAGGCTCCGTGCCTGGGCTTTGTTAAATGATTATAGCACTAAGGAAACAGTAGTACACTCCTACTTACATATGCACCAGAAAGCCTGTTCCCTTATTTCAGTTAAAAAAAATAATTTTAGGCTAATCATTTAAGGTCATTGTTGTCTTTGTTTCCTTGGTACCTATAGTCACTGTTTATATAAAAAACAATAAATATTTTTACCTATGAGCTATAATATAGAAATCCACACACATCACACAGGTCATATACACTTTTTCCTACTCTTCTAGAAGGAAAAGTGATATATTTATTTAATCATAATTAACAACCAAACTATTTAACCCATAAACACAAAATATATTGCCTAGAAGTCTGTTTATATCAATAACTTGTCTGTTACCACTACTGAGATGAAGAACATATATATTAACTAATCAAACATAAATATTGACAAGAGGAGGTGCGGAAGGGAAGGGCATATTTAGTGAGTGGGTCTTCTTCATGACCTTTGCCCTACACCTGCACATGTAATAATGAGGGATTGCTGTAATAACAATACATTACTGGTTTTTATTTTATGACTGATGATAAACACAACTAATGGAGCATTAAAAAAATACTACCTAATTTAAAATCACTATGCCTTTAAGGATAATTAACCAGACTTTATTGAACACCCAAGGTAATTGCCAAAGTGGAGATTAAACTTAAATTTCACACTCCTCATATTCTCAGGGTGAGTTCTGGACAGCTTTCCCCTCACATGAAAATATATTTCTCCAGATAGCAAGCTTTCACTGAACTTTAATGCTGTTTTGCTTTCTTTTCTCAAGAACACCTGCTATATTTATTTTGTTCAAACATGTAATTTCAAGACAGTCCTGCTGCCATTCCTCTAGGGATGCCATTATAAAAATGATAAAACCATCAAAGTCACACTAGCCAAAAGTATTAATATCCATTCATGCCTAGAATGGGGCATGCATTCATGGGAGCAGGGACATAATTGCAAGTCATAAACAACTGGCTGGGAAGTTAGTTGTCAAAACTTGATTCTGGATTAAACAAGTGACCTTGCACAATGTCCTTAACTTTGGGGGCCTCAGTTTTCCCTAGCTTTAAAATAAAGGGCTTTGATTAAGTAATCATTGAAACTTATGTTTAAGGATTTTTTACTTCACTAGAGTAAATGAAAAGTAAAAAGATTTCACTGTTTATTTCTGCCCTAAAAGGGACATGCCTTCTCCTAGGAATCCACAGGACCTGGAGTTGTTTCATTTGTTGATTTAGTTGATTTTTTTATTGCTTCTTTTGTTTTGTTTTGTTTTGTTTTGTTTGAGTTAAGTGAGTATCAAAACCAAAAAAAAAAGCAAATACCCCAATGTTTGGAAGAAGCAGAGATGAATTCTTACAGAAGAGCTTCTGCACAGCAAAAGAAACTATCAGAGTGAATAGGCAGCCTACAGAATGGGAGAAAATTTTTGCAATCTAGCCATCTGACAAAGGGCTAATATCCAGAATCTACAAAGAATTTAAACAAATTTACAAGAAAAAAAACATCAAAAAGTGGGCAAAGGATATGAACAGACAGTTCTCAAAAAAAAGACATGTATGCGGTCAAGAAACATATGAAAAAAACCCACTACTAGTCATTAGATAAATGCAAATTAAAACCACAATGAGATACCATCGCATGCCAGTTAGAATGGCGATCATTAAAATGCCAGGAAACAACAGATGCTAAAGAGGATGTAGAGAAACAGGAACACTTTTACACTGTTGATGGGAGTATAAATTAGTTCAACTATTGTGGAAGACAGTATGGCAATTCCTCAAGGATCTAGAACCAGAAATACCATTTGACCCAGCAATCCTATTACTGGGTATATACCCAAAGATTATAAATCATTCTACTACAAAGACACATGTACACATATGTTTATTGCAACACTACTCACAATAGCAAAAACTTGGAACCAACCCAAATGCCCATCAATGTTAGACTGGATAAAAATAATTTGGCACATATATACCATGGAATACTACGCAGCCATAAAAAAAGCATGAGTTCATGTCCTTTGCAGGGACATGGATGAAGCTGGAAACCATCCTTCTCAGCAAACTAACACAGGAACAGAAAACCAAACACCACATGTTCTCTCTCATAAGTGGGAGTTGAACAATGAGAACACATGGACACAGGGAGGGGAACATCACACACCNCAATAGCAAAAACTTGGAACCAACCCAAATGCCCATCAATGTTAGACTGGATACAAATAATTTGGCACATATATACCATGGAATACTACGCAGCCATAAAAAAAGCATGAGTTCATGTCCTTTGCAGGGACATGGATGAAGCTGGAAACCATCCTTCTCAGCAAACTAACACAGGAACAGAAAACCAAACACCACATGTTCTCTCTCATAAGTGGGAGTTGAACAATGAGAACACATGGACACAGGGAGGGGAACATCACACACCAGGGCCTGTCAGGGGATGGGGAGATAGGGAGAGGGACAGCATTAGGAGAAATACCTAATATAGATGATGGGTTGATGGTTGCAGCAAACCACCATGGCATGTGTATACCTATGTAACAAACCTGCACATTCTGTACATGTATCCCAGAGCTTAACATGTAATAATAATTTTTTAAGAGGTAGTGAGGAAGAGTAGACCAAGATCTCCCTGAATTTTAAGTAAAATGTCTCATGAATTTCTCTAGAGGCATTCCAATAAGTTAGACAGGACCTTGTGGAACTGCAATGGTATTAGCTTAGCAGGAGTATCCAGAATGCATTTGCTGGCTGGGTGCAGTGGTTCATGCCTGTAATCCCAGCACTTTGGGGTGACTGAGGTTGGTGGTCAGGAGTTTGAGACCAGCTTGACCAACATGGTGAAACCCCGCCTGTACTAGAAATACAAAAATTAGATGGCCATGGTGGCAAGCACCTGTAATCCCAGCTACTCGGTAGGCTGAGGCAGGAGTATCTCTTGAACCTGGGAGGCAGATGTTGCAGTGAGCCAAGACCATGCCATTGCACTCGAGCCTGTGCAACAGAGCGAGACTGTCTCGAAACACAACAAACAAAAAACCAACAAAACAGAATGCATTTGCTGCTTGTGTGGATCTTTGACAGTCAAGCTCTACAGTGAAGCTGCTGAGATGGGTCCACTTTCTCCACATGTGATAAGACCTTAATCCACGCAGAAGCCTTCACTTGGAGACAGAGAATTTGCTTAGATGGGAAAACTATCCCAAGTTCCAGTTCTGATTGTTTACTTTTCAACAACATAATTTTCTTGAGTCTTATCTTTATAAAATAGGTGTGCTTTATGTTTTCTTCTCAATTCTTGTGTGAAATTCTTTTTCATTGTCTTATTAAAATAGAAACAAAAGACACCTGGATTGTTGAGAGAGCCCTATCATATAAAGTTAAGTGGATGCTAGCAATGGTCCCTTGAACTTAGGCAATTTAGTTGAGATAAATAATCCATCTTGAAGACAAGCAAACATGTTTCCTTCCACCCTTTCTGGACCCCTTGCTTTCTAGGCACTTCTCTGCTGGTCTGGGGTTGGGTTCTTAATCTGTGAAGTAATGCTACTAGAGTTCTCTATGTGTTTCCAAGAGCAAGAAGAAATGATGTCTCCAGTTCAATCTTTCAAGAACTATGGCTTTATCCAACACATATGTTGATCTTAATTATGAGTCCATGGGGAGGATGTATTCAGGAGGCTGATAACTTGAGTTGAGGGGAAATGTGCCATTACAGGGATTGGTGAAGATGTGGGCTGTTGACTTCACCTGGGAGGAGTGGCAGGACCTGGATGACACTCAGAAGATCCAGTACAGGGACGTAATGCTGGAGACCTGCTGGTATCCTTGGGACATTGCATGGTGAAACCTGAGGCACTTTTTAGTTGGAACAAGGAGCAGAGCCTAAATGGTAGAAGCAATGCCTGATACGGTTTGGCTGTGCCCCCACCCCAAATCTCACCTGGAATTGTAATCCCCATAATCTCATTATCCCCATGTGTCAAGGGAGAGACGAGTTGGAGATAACTGAACCATGCAGTTGGTTTCTCTCATGCTGTTCTTGTGATAGTGAGTGAGGTCCGCTGATGGTTTTGTAAGTGTTTGGCAAGTTCTTCCTTTGGTCTTTCTCTCTCCTGCTTATAAGGAAGGTACCTGCACACCATCACCTTCCACCATGATTGTAAGTTTCTTGAGGCCTTCCCAGTCATGTAGAACCATGAGCCAATTAAATCTGTTTTCTTTGTAAATTACCCAGTCTCAGGTATTTCCTTATAGCAATTTGACAACAGACTAATACACTGCCAAGACCAAGTCTCCCAGGTGTCGACACAGTTGATGACTTAATTAAGAGGAGCCAAGAAAGTCAGAGCAGACATTTGTGGCAAATTGCAATCACACACCCACATATCAACTAAGGAGAAAGTTGAATTATCAAAAGAAACATTTAATTTTCCCACAAACTATATCTTAAATCCAAATGTAAATAACGGAAACCGTTCGGTAATGAGGCATGAGGAGTTAACTGTACATCAGAACAAGCTTTGCCTTAGTGATCCTGATGCAGTGGAGTCTTGAGAGAATCTAGATGCCTGTAATTTTACCAAGAAATATCTTACAAATCATGAACATTTCAGACAGCACCATAAAATTCAAGCTGACAGCAATATTTTGAATACAGTAGACATTGCTTTAACATGCAGACAATATTTTTGGCACATGAGCATGGTCATATGGGAGAGACCTCCTGTGGATGTAAAGAATATAGAAAATCTTGTGATCAGTCAGCTCTCATGTCCTAAGACATAACTCAGGTAGTAAAACTTTTGAATGTCATGTATGTGGGAAAATTTTTCAGGAGAAATCAAGACTCAGCTCATTTCAGAGAATACACATGGGGGAAAATCATATGTGTGTAAAGAATGTGTGAAAACTTTTCAACTCAAGTCAAATCTCAGAAAATATCAGGATATTCACACAATAGAAAAATTCTATGAATGTAATGAGTGTAGGAAAACCTCCTGTTTGAAGGCAGTCCCCACTAGACATCAGAGAACTCACAAGGGAAAAACCTTATGAATCTAATGAATATGGAAAAGCTTTTCAGTGGAAGTCTCACCTCAGGTTGCATCTGCTCATTAACACAAGGGAAATATCCTATACATGTCATGAATGTCAAAAAAATTTTTCACAGGAATCCAAACCTCAGGAAGCCTCAGTGTATTCACACAGGGGGAAAATTTTATGAATGTAAGGTATGTGGGAAAACCTCCTGCGAGAAGAGAGGCCTTGCCACACTTCAGAGAACTCACACATGCAATAAACCTTATGAATGAGATGAATATGGAGGCTGGATGCCAAGCCTCAAGAATCCTCATGGCATTCAAACTGGGAAAAACCCTATGAATGTCATGAATATTGGAAAATCTTTTGGCCAGAGGTCACACCTCAGCAGACATCAGAGAACTCTCATAGGGGAGTAAAAACCTATGAATATCATGAGTGTAAGAGAACACTGTGAACTGGTTACTCATCACTAGACACAGAAAACTCACAAGTGGAAACCCTTATGAATGTAATAAACATGGAAGAGCCTTTCCCCAGACATTATGACTTAGCAGGCATTAGAGAAGTTAACACAGGGGTGAAATAATGTATGTCAGATCCTGACTGTTCTCCGAAAATTATTCTTCAGGACACACACTTCGCATTTCTCTGTCTCCCATTTTTGTGGTATGGTTAGTACCATGCAAAATTGAGATTTTTATAGGGAATATGGACAGAAATGATGAACACTATTTAGAGCCTTGGCAACAAATACTTTTTCTGTGGTCCTCCGCGGTTTCTTATGCCTTGTGGGGATGAAGGTCAGATGACCCCCAGGTTGACCTTGGGAGCCACTAGGGGTAACTGATCACTAAGATTTAAGAAAGAAGAAATGTATTGAAGAGAGGAGAGGTCTTCCCACCTCTACTCCCAAGAACTCTCCCTTTGTACCTTACACAAGTGAGAAAATACATACCTAATCTGTTGAACCATTGGATATATGATCTGCTTCGGTTACAACACAAATAGCCCACTGTGGCTAATTCACTTTCAGAGCTTCCTGAGAGAAGTTGACAGTCCTTGTATATGGCAAAATTCACACAGGAAAGAATCTTGTGTTGTGGCTTTAAACAGCAAGTTAGTTTATTAAAAAACAAAACAGAAAAATAATTCTGCACATTGGAAATGCCAGATCAGGCAGGGCCATCTTATTGAACACTGAGAATAAAGTAAATCTTTATAAATATCAAAAGAAAACAAAAAATTAGGCAAATAAAAGCTTGTATAGAGTCATTCTTTTTAAATATGATTTTGTTTCATTATCATCTATATAATGAGTATAAGTAAAACCAATTCAGTTAAACTCAACTCACATTCATCAATAGATGCTTATTGGGAAACATTAGATAAAGTAATCCCAATTTGTATAATTCTAAGATCATTAAATGTTAATAATGGAAAGTGTTAAGGCAGAGGTTAGAAGAAACGGCTCTGGTGTTAGGATTCCTTAGCTAAAACCCAGAGTCTTTCACTAACTACTTGTGTTCTTAGGGAATTTACATAAGCCCCCTGATTCTCAGTTTTCCCACTTGCAGAATGGGCTAATAATAGTACTACTTCACCATGTGGATAGGAAGACTAGATGAACTAACATAAAGTGTTTCAACACTGCATGGCACACTCAATAAATGTCAGAAAATATTATTCATCCTTTTATCCCCTGTAAGGCATCCCTAAATTATTTTCCCATCATAAGGCTTTCAACAGAATTTGTTGTATTGAATGAAATTCAGCTGAAAATAAACTTTTTTATAATGTGAATTCCCTAACTTACATCATATAAAATTTCATATTTTGAATATCATGTTCTTTAGAAATGAACAATGCCAACGTAGCATCTCATGATGAAGGGTGGTTAATGATGCTTAGATTGCTAACTCTCAAAATGTGAATGCCACTGGAAAGATGATTAGTCAAACATTATGCTAGAACACAATTTTATTTTAAAATACATTTTAAAATTTTATTTTCTGCTTCATATTGCTACCTTCACACTGTAAATACCACAGGTGTTCATTAAGAATGCAATGGTAACACTCCAATCAAATTAATATTTACTGAGTTGCACTAAGTGATGAAGATATGCTATGTAAATACTGATCTGTCTCCTCAGAGCACTTTACTGAGAATGACCAACTGGTCACTGAGGAAAAATGCTTGGAGAGTTTTTGACGTAGAGTGGAATCTGACTGAAAGAGCTGTTGCCCAACTTAGAAAAATTTCACCTGATGATATGCAAATAACTAGAAAATGAGTCTTGTCTTTGACATCATTCTGTAAACCAGAACAAAGTTGGTATAGGAATTTGCTAGTTCAAAAGTCCAAAACTTCTTACCCAGAATAGTAATTTACTTAAGGTCTATATTTGTAATAGCAATGAAAGCGCCGCCACAGAAATTTTTAGGGAAAGTTTTAAGATAATATCTTGTTTGTCATCACAGTTACATTGTCTTTCCTTACTACAGGGGAAATTATGGTGCCAGGACAAAAAGGTATAATCTCCTGGTGCAGCCAATCATTACCCTTCTTTTCTCCATTTATAAAAGTAAACAAAATACAGGCTACAGCCACATGCCTGATTGATCATACACTGAACCAGCTCTTTTATGAGTCTCAGTTGGCCAATCATAAAAATATCTGTGGAGAAATTAAACATATAATGACACTAATTTCCAATGGGATAACTTTGGACATGTATAGCAATTATATATTGGAGTTTTCGAATGACTTATCTCCTACATTTACATCCACTCTTTGGGCAAGTTACACTTTTAGCATTCAACATTTTGCATCTGTAAAGTGGAGTTTTAAACATAAAGTATAGGCGATTTTTGCTGAAACATACTGATTGTCATCTAACCCCCTCTCATTTCTAAATTGAGATGCAAGACCAGAGAAATCAGAAAATCTTAGAATGGCTGTACGGTGAGTTATCAGTGGAACTGATACTGGAATACGAATGTTCTGAATAGAAATTCAATAAGCTTTTTCTGCTGCTAAAAGCTTATATGAGCTCCATAGTTACCTTCAGATCTAAAATTTGCAGAAACTACTTCAGCTCTGTCTCCCTAGAGAATCATATTTTAGGCTTTGAGACAGAGCTTAAAGGTCGGGTTCTCACTGTAACTTTCCCCAGCACATTGAAGCACTGATGGTAGATTCCTTCTCTCTGGTTCCATAGTACTTGATTCTTATCTCTATCATAGCATTTATCTTACCCCATTTCAATTTTTTATGTATTGGTCTATCTCTCTAGCTGCACCTGGAGTGGTTTTGCTGCCTAAGTTCTGGGGGCCATTTTTAGTACCTGACTTGGTGGTTGGTGCTCATAAATGTTTTCTAAATTAGTAAATAAATAAAGTTCTCATCTGGGCTCCCAGCTTTTCTTGCCATGACACAAAACTTGCCTAAGAACTTGTGACACAAGTTGAATTCATATACTCGGTAATTTCATAATGAGACACTTTATACTTTTGTAATGACTTTTACAGTAAGATAATACTAGGCAGTTCATCTTTGTTTGTTTGTTTGTTTGTTTGTTTGTTTGTTTGTTTGTTTTAGACAGAGTCTCTGTCGCCCAGGCTGGAGTGCGGTAGCACTATCTCAGCTCACTGCAAGCTCCGCCTCCCGGGTTCACGCCATTCTCCTGCCTCAGCCTCCCAGAGTAGCTGGGACTACAGGCGCCCGCCACCGCGGGCTAACCGCTAACACGGTGAAACCCCGTCTCTATTTTTTGTATTTTTTGTATTTTTTAGTAGAGACGGGGTTTCACCGTGTTAGCTAAGATGATCTTAATATCCTGACCTGGTAATCCGCCAGCCTCAGCCTCCCAAAGTGCTGGGATTACAGGCGTGAGCCACCGCGTCCAACCAGTTCATCTTTTTATGATGTGAAATGACCTGCTGTGTGTTTTGAAGGAACTTGATCTACCATTACTTTTACCCAACACTTTCAATTTCTGGAGAATTTTCACATTCATTGTCTTACATGATCTTCAAAGCAACCCTGTAATGTAGTGGGTACAGATATTATTATCACCCTCTCATAGAACACTTCCAAAAACTCAGTTAATTGAAAGACTACAATTTTGAAATGAGGTCTTCTGACTCCAGATTTAGTTCATGTTGCATTCTAACATGGTGCTCTTTTTAAACATTTGAACTCTCCAGAAAGAAAAATCCCCAAATAAATCTGTATTCTAAATTAGCCAAGGCTCTTTGAGTTGCAAATGGTAGACCCAGATCAACCTGTCTTAAGTAAAATAAAGAATGCATTGTATCACAAAAAAGTAGTCAGAGAAATACCTTCAGGCACGCTTGGTTACAGCAAATCATACTAAACAACCAGAAATCATACTGTTGTTTTTTTTTTATCTTTGGATCTACTCTTCTCTGGGTTGATTTTAATCTCCAGCAGTATATCTCCCTTAAATTTGCAAAATGATTGTGAACAGCTACAGAGAGTCATTACAAATTTGCAACTCAAAGAGAGCAGTTGAGCAAATATCTACAACCTGTCCTTCAGTGACCCAGCTGGAGCCTTGTGTTCAACACTCACCAGTAAATGCAGTTATAAGAATGAAATCCTTTGATGATGAGAACTGGATGAGGGACTGATTCCCGAAGACTACACTGATGTCAAACCCAACAGAATGGCCCAGAAAAAGAGTGGAGGAGTGCTTCCCCAACAATCTTCAGCAGCAGTCATCAAATTGAACCCTGCTTAGTTTACTTGATACTTCCCTTTGATGCATAGTTTATTCCAATAAGTGTTTAGAAGTAATGGGTTTAGTAACTTGAGTATGAAGTCAAAAAATAGGCTTGTTCAAACAGGAAATAAGAGCAACCCTATCTTACCTATTTGCTGCACTGATAAAAAAAATTAAAAATTCCCTACTGGCTAAGAGATTACAGCTGTGCACAAGGTGAACAGACTCCCTTCAGCCTGGTGCATCCTCAGCAGAACTGTTAGCTGCGTTGTACAGCATCTATTAATTTTAGCTATAAAGAAGGTGGAGAGAACAAAGCTGGGTTTTCAGATCACCACAAGAGCTATAATACAATCACCATTTATTATATCTTTATTACTCTGTATGAATAAATAATGTCCCTCAATAGAAAAGTACTTTTCACTTAAAAGTGAAGCAAGTGGATTAGATATCAATAGAGAATGAATATGGAAATTCTTTCCTGCCTTTCAACTTTTCAAAAGAATGATATAATTTAATAAGTATGAGGGATTGTGAGAAATTTACCAAAGGTGGAATATTATCCTGGCCTTTTGTTAATTACTACCAAGGCTGAGGTTGAAAATATGTATTCTACTTTAAATATATTTTGATGGTAATTTCTCCCTAAATATGATGGGATTGTTATTTAAGTAAATCTTTCTAGAAAACCAGTTTGGAGCTTCAGAGAAAAAAAAGGTATGAAAAAAAAAAAAAAAAAAAAAAACAAACTAAAGATTTTGTCATTTAAGAGTAACACTGATCTGGGTCATTAATTTATTCATTTAAAACAAATTTATCAGCATCTACTCTATGCCAGGAAATGTCCTAGGTGCTGGGAATGCAGCAGAGAGAATAACAGACAAGCTCCCTGCCCTCATGCAACTTATAGTTCAGTACAGGATTTGGAAAACTTTTCCTCTAAAGATCCACATAGTAAATAATTTTGACTTTGCAGGCCAGACTATCTCTGTTGCAACTGTTCAACTCTGTCATTGCAATGCTGAAAGCAGTCAGTAATTATCCATAAACAAATTGGCGTGGGTGTGTTCAAACAAAACTTTATTTAAAAGAACAAGTGACAGGTGGTATGTGGCCTAATGGTTATAGTTTGCCTTCCCTTGGTCTAGCAGGTTGCTGCTTGAGACTTTCCCACATAACTACTTGTAGGACCTGGGCCATGTTACTTTTTCTTCCAAATTTGTTTTGCATTTTAAATGTTAGTAGTAGTAACTACTTCACATAGGCATTTAAAGAATAAATGTGCTGGGTGCGGCGACTCATGCCTACAATACCAGCACTTTGGGAGGCTGAGATGGGTGGATCACGAGGTCAGGAGTTCAAGACCAGCCTGACCAAGATGGTGACACCCCATCTCTACTAAAAACACAAAACTTAGCCAGGTGTGGTGGTGCACACCTGTAAACCCAGCTACTGTGGAGGCTGTGGCAGAAGAATTGCTTGAGCCTGGGAGGTGGGGGTTTCAGTGAGCTGTGCTCGCACCACTGCACTCCAGCCCAGGCAACAGAGTGAGACTCTGTCTCAAAAAAAAAACAAAAAAAAGGAATAAATGAATTAGTTTATACAAGAGGCCCTATTACTCATAATGGGAACTTAATAAATATCATTTAATTCTGAGCCTAATTCTCACACTTTATAAATAAGGAAACCAGTAAACTAGAAAATCCCATAGTACATACATTCTGAGCTTCCTAACTAGTTATTTCTAGTTTCCTTGTCCTTGAAATTCTATCAGTAAAAAAGTAGCAACTTATAGGCCAGACACGGTGGATCATGCCTGTAATCCCAGTACTTTGCTAGGCCGAGGCAGGCGGATCACAAGGTCAGGAGATCGAGACCATCCTGGTCAACACAGTGAAACCCCATCTCTACTAAACATACAAAAAAAAAACAAAAAAATTAGCCAGGCATGGTGGCAGGCGCCTGTAGTCCCAGCTACTCAGGAGGCTGGGGCAGGAGAATGGCATAAACCCGGCAGGTGGAGGTTGCAGTGAGCCGAGATCATACCACTGCGTTCCAGCCTGGGCGACAGAACAAGACTCCATCTCCCCCCCCCCAAAAAAAAAGTGTCTACTTATAACACTGGATATTTGAAAACTAGTATTATTTTGATCCTAATTTGATTTCCAAGGCATATAGATAAAAGTACTTAAGAATATATATTGACATTATTAACATGGCCTTGGCAAAAATAAAATAATAAAAGTGAGATAATTAATTTTAATTTGATAAATTATGAGTAGGCAATTTCAGAATATCCCCCAATCAGGCAAGAAATATATGCATTTATGATGGGCCCAAATTCATCTCTCATTCACATACTGTGTAGCACACAAAGGATATATAAAATGTTTTTATTCTCTTTCAGAGTCCTTTAATGTAGTCAGATATCTGTTTATTCAATATGTTTACTGAGTGTCCACTATTAGCCATATTTTGTTCTAGACACTGGGGACACAACAATGCTTAAAAAGACAAATGTCCCTGCCCTCCTGGAGGCTAAATTCTAGTGGAGGGATACAGACAACAAACAGAACCTACGCGTAAATTTAGAGTATGAATTTGGAGACCAATAAAGGTGAGAAAAGAATTTGGGGGATGACAGTTACAGTTTTTTTGTTATTGCTTTGGTTTTGGTTGTGGTTTATGTTCTTGTTTTTGTTTTTTAAGGTCAAGGAAGGACTTACTGAAAAGGTGAAGTGAGAAAATGTTTGCAGAAGATGAGAAAGTGAGCTACAGGGACAACTAGGGGAAGAATATCAGGCAAAACAAACAAAAAGTGCAAGGGCCCACAGTGGCACCAGACCATGCCTAGTGGTGAAAAACTGTAGGTCATTTCATTGAGATCACAGTGTGCTGAGAGGAGACTTGCTAGAGATGAGGTTAATATTCAGCGAGGCCTGGTGAGCATGAGACATGAAGGTCACTTCAAAGGCATTGCCTCATACTTCTAATGAAATAGAAAGTCATTGCCAGGCTGAGCGCGGTGTCTCACGCCTGTAATCCCAGCATTTTGGGAGGCCGAGGCAGGTAGATCATGAGGTCAAGAGATCTAGACCATCCTGGCCAACATGGTGAAACCCCGGCTCTACCAAAAATACAAAAATTAGCCGGGCGTGGTGGTGTGCACCTGTAGTCCCAGCTACTCGGGAGGCTGAGGCAGAAGAATTGCTCAAATCCAGGAGGCAGAGGTGGCAGTAAGCCAAGATCGTGACACTGCACTCCAGCCTGGCAACAGAGCAAGGCTCCATCTAAAAAAAAAGAAAAAGAAAAAGTCATGGCCAGGCACGGTGGCTCATGCCTGTAATCCCAGCAATTTGGGAGGTCGAGGCATGTGGATCACCTGAGGTTAGGAGTTCAAGACCAGCCTGGCCAACATGGCGAAACCCAGTCTCTACTAAAAATTAGTTGGGTATGGTGGCGGGTGCCTGTAATCCCAGCTACCCAAGAGGCTGAGGCAGGAGAATTGCTGAAACATGGCGGGCAGAGGCTGCAGTGAGCCAAGATTGCATCACTGCACTCCATGCTGGGTGACAGAGCAAGACTCCATCTAAAAAAGAAAAAAGAAAACAAGTCATTGGAAAGACAGGCTCCAACTTACACATTACAAGGATAACCATGGATTCTCTGAGGAAAACAGACTGTGGGGAGTTGGGATAGAGTAGTGCGATCTGCAATTACAATATGTTTATGTGAAACAATTATGCAGGTTGACCTAATCCTTATCTTGGGCCACTTAATATGGTGACTAAAAAGAAAAGATCCTTGGATAATAAGCACTCACTCATAGTTCTTGCTTCCGTTATTAATTAGGAGAACATGATTCACTCTGGCTTCCAGAAATCAAAAACAACTATCAGAAAAGTTAAAGCCCACAAAAAACATAATAAAAAAGAATGACAATGCTTTTAATCTCTAGCAGCTACTCACCCCTGACTGGTCCAGAGTGAAAGTGGACCATCCTCCCCTGAGCTCGAACTGCTGATCCCAGACCGCCTCTGGCCTCAGAGGTCTGACCCATTTTTCTCTTCCTTTTTATCTCTAACAGCCTCTCAGTGGCTTTCGATCAATAAGCAACCAGAGGTCTCCAGCCTCAGTTGGGAACTCCAGCTGTAGTTGAAGTCCTCAATGGAGCAGTTGCTGACAGTGCTGTTCTTCACCGTCCTGGGGTCTAGCACTCTGAAATCCCTACTGCCATTCTTTCCAGGTCAGCTGGTATGTTACAGTTCGGGCCGCTTCTGGCAGACGGTATCTCAGCCTCTTCCCATTCAAGCTTTGAAGGCTCATTTCAGGCATACATTCAGTCTGTAATAGCTCTACTGAGTCATGGAGCATTTGAGTTAGTGCTTTCTCTCTTGGGTGCACACACCAGGCTCTTCAAGCACGATAGGAGAGAGGCTGGTTTGACAGATTCTGTTCAACTAACCCTTGCCATCTTTGTATGCCTAGACTGGAGCATTTTGTAGGAAATGTATTTCTCCTGGCCAAGAAATTTGCCTTTATTACTCAGGTCACACTCCTACTTCCCTAGAGTGACACTTTTGGGGGGCAGGAGTTATGTTTCATGTGCCTTTGAATCTCTATTGTTCATAAACACGCTGTCATTAAAAGTGAAATGAATTAATGAATGAATGCCTCAAGCTACCCAAAAAGCCCTCTCTGGGGCTTTCCAGAGCTGTGTGTTTATATTTAATTATAATAATTGCTAGTCTTCTGAATAAATGAGCATAGCTAATTTTTGTTCATGTTAGTAATGCAAGCTAGACTACAGTAACCATTTATTTTGTTTTTTTTTTTTTTTTTTTTTTTTTTTTTTTTTTTTTTTACCCCATTTNTCTGAATAAATGAGCATAGCTAATTTTTGTTCATGTTAGTAATGCAAGCTAGACTACAGTAACCATTTATTTTGGAGAGACCAATACATAAAGTGTGGATGTGATTATGACCTACAGATATTCCAAGGTTGTAAAAAAAAAAAAAAAAAAAAAAAAAAAAAAAAAAAAAAAGAAAGAAACAGAAAAAAGAATAAACAAGGCAAAACCAAATACTCATGGATGTTTTTTCCATCCTTCCCCTTCTCAGTCACCTCATTCCCCTACAGGATCCTGGCATTAACTGGTATGAGCTAAAACAACACTTGGGTTAAGAGTTGCATATTGTTTTGCATATAAATATTTTAATTTGTGATGTTTTTATCTGTTCTCATTATGTCTGCCCCTCCAATCTGTTTTTCCACTGAGCAGCCAGGGTGATCTTTGTAAATTTTATGTCAGAGCCTGTGCCTTCTCTACTCAGAATTCCCTAATTCCTTCCAGTTTTATTTGAAGTAGAGGCCAAAGTCTTCACCACTGCTCTTCCAGTGAATAGAGAGCCAATGGAAAAGATTTGAACTGAGGAATATCTAGTAAATCAATGCAGATGGAGCAATATGGATAATCCTCCCATCACTCCTCCCCATCTTTTCTTCAGAGTTCTCTTAAAAACTATCGATATCAATTCAAAAAGTTTTACCTGTCTGTTTGTGAAGCAGGTAAAATTAACATCTCAAGATTCAGGAGTTTGATCAAGTGCCTGGGCCATAGCAGTTTAAATGGTTGGGCACAGGGTAGTATCTGCCTGGGCACTCCCTCTGAAAATGGAATCAAGGCAGCCACAGTGTGAGGAGCATATGCTGCTAGTTGGCTGCCTGGTTACCCTGACTGGGTGCATTAATATAAAGCATAAACAAAGCCTGGATGAATGGAGCTGGCCATTTTGTTGCAACATATGGTGGTGGTGTCCCAGATATTTTTATCCTACTCCCACCCAGATGTTTAGCTTTCCTGACACTCAGTTTTATCTGGCAGGCAAGGTGGTAAAGAATGCCCTTGTGATTTGGGGGAAAATTATGTTGATTTTTTTCAGCATGATGCAAAAAAATAGGTTAGTGATTAACTAATAAAGATTCTAAGGTCTTTTTAAAAATATTGTTACATTTTTAAATAAACCAGTCAATCTCTATCATTCTCTCTTTCTCTTTTATATTCCCTTCTTGAAATCCATAAAACTCAGGCAAAATAAAACATCTCTGTACTTAAAATGGTACACTTAAATCAAATATGATACTTCAGCCACAATTGTTCAGATGGTTTGTTTATTTTTTCTCTTAAGTGACACAATACTAGTTATAGAGTTCTATTATGTTCAACAGTAATTCTGAAGAACAACTGTGCATGGAGCCTGCAGGTATAGCAGAAAATATAAGTGTAGGTCTGGCATTTTTACCCACCTGATTGAGTTCTTACGATTGTATTGAAAATCATGGGCTACCATTGCTCCAAAGATTCCCATGGAGTTTTTGTTCTAATTCTTAGTCCTCCTGAAAGAGTGTCCAGGCCTTTTCACTTGCTGAATAATGAGCAGTCATGTGTCTTGCTGCTTTTGGAGCCCTCCAAGGAAATTAAGAGATGCCCTGGAGTTGGCTATTTTTGCCTCATTGGCAAGGTTAGCAGTTATCACACTCTACCAGATAGCAGAAGAATACAGCTCACCCTCCTGGAACGCCCTGTCAAAGCTCTAAGGTAGGTGAGAAATAAGCAAACTTCAGATAGGAAAGAGCAGTGCAGAATATAATAATAACATATATTGTGTCTGCCTGGAGTATTTCATCCCAAGATTTTTAGGTGCGTTGCCAATGTTCTATCCACTAACCCTAAATGGCAAGTATTATTATCAACATTTTGTTGGTGGGGGACCATGAGAGTGCTGGGCAAGACAGAACCCAAACAAATAATATCATAGTTGATAGATTTGCTGAATTCTCAACTAAACTGTCAGATAAAGAAATTTTAAAAATAAGAAAAGAAGGAGTTGTTTAAACCTCTGTTTTTATTGAGCCTGAACACAATCTTCCCATTAGGGCTTTTTAACCTTTAGAATTGTCTAATCAAGCATTCATTTCAGTTTTTTGAAAATTCCTCAGTCCTCATACTCTCTGGAACAACTGGAAATTTCACAAAGCCAGTCCTTCGTTCCTACTTAAAATGCTTTCTTCTCATTTGCAGGACATCTCACTCTTCTGGTTTCTCACCAGTAGCTCTTCATAAACCACATCTTCCCAAACTTTTAAGTCCTTGGAGTATTCCTTTTATACATATATCCTCTGTGGGCAACATTATAAATATCATGGGCTTACATATTATAAACCTACACATATATGTAAGTATATATGTGAATGCGCGTGTTCTCTCTCTTGCAGTATATCTGCTGCTGAGAGGCAAAACTTGGTCAGGGAGCCTGTCACTATGAATTCATCTTCGGAGCTAGCAGCTATCTAATTTTTCTTTCCTTTCAATTTCCTCTATCTCTCCCTTCTCAGCCCACCTCGTTTTACAGGAAATCAAAAAGTTAAGATGTATGAACTACAGGCGCTGAAATACTCTCCTTGGCACTTCCATTCTCCTTCCAAACAATCTCCACACCTCATCCCGTATATTATATCAATAACTCACGGGTTAAAATACTTTTGTGTGTCTCAATTTCTGAAGTATGATATCCAAGCAATGTTTCCTATTGTTCTGTTATGTATAACACATAAAAATTATAATATATGATGATATATACAAAACATAGTATAGAATAGTTGAAAATAATGTAATGTCAAGAGAGGTTGTATCCACAATCCAGCTTCTAAAAACAGTTATTGAATTATAGTTAACTTTGTAACCTAAATGCTGTTTGCATAGTAGGTGAAAAAGTCACAAAAATATATGCACAATATAATCCTATGTGTGAGTGTCTGCTATGTGTAAGTGTGTGTATTTGGAGATATATGTAGCTTAGTAATCTAAATAATTAACTGCATTATGACTTTGATTCATTATGCTTTCCTTAATTTTCTACAAGGAACATTTATTTGTTACATAAAACAAAACATATCCATTCAAGATGAAAATAAATAATCTTATTGATTTTACATTCATTGTTAACATTAGGTCTATTTATTGGTCTTAAAAAGTGTATCTCTTGGGAAAATAATAATTCTCTAAATAACACTTTTATTTATGGATTGGTCATTGTTTGGAGTCATTAAGGTTATTTTTGATCAAATGAACATAAAGAGCACAATTATTTTGAGAACCACGAAATCAGCCAGAGTATAATAAATCAGGTGACGAAAGTAAAATTGGAATATTCAAACAGAAATAAACTGTTAGAGTTTGGGATAACATGGAGATATCCATGAACATGTGGAGAAGACCAATTTTATACTAAATGTCCTGCAACCAAAATAAAACTATTTCAGCACTTGGACAGCGCCTGCCAGTTTTCTGCTAGTCCTACCTTTTCCAAAGTAATAAGTAGTTTTCAGACAGAAACTTCAGTCTTGTTAGTGTGTAGTTTTAGCAATATGTTAAGAACCAAAGGGTAAGACTAAAACATAAAATGGCTGCTTTCCTCAAGACACTTAAACTTTTTCAAGGAATAAGTTGTATTACATTGTGGCACAGAACGTGTTGTAACATATACTGTGAGTAACCACTACATCGGGAGAGACTGGAATGGACTGAAGTAGTTCAGAGGGGATTTCAAGAAGATAATGGAGATTCATCTGTATCTTAAAATACAAACGCAGCAACTTAAAATGAGAAGTCTTGGGCAGGATGATTAGCAAGAGGCACATCAAAGAGGAAAATAAATGCTTGGTATGTGTGGGTGGATAGGTTAATAGGATATAAGTCCACCAAGATATCAGTGTTGTGTGGATAGAGTAAAAATTTTAAGTGCCAGCTGATATGAAAATCAAAGAGGTCTGACTACCTGTCTGAAGTTTTATACCAAATCACTGGTAGAACCTGTGCTCACACACATCTTGTTGAGGGTAAGACGAGAATCAAAGGTTGAGGTAGCTGACTTTTCCTTGGGTCCTGACCATAAATCTTTGGAACTATCCTACAAGGGTGGGTTGTAGTAAATCTTCAGTACTGTGAGTTATGGTAGTGTAATGAGGATAGGCTCAGTCTCTGGAATAGGAAAGTCCTGCGTAGTAGACACAACTCTACACATATTCAGTTTTGTATCATTGCAAAATGGACATGCTCAAGACTCAGTGTCCTTATCTGTAAAACGGGGATAATAGCTCTGGTGCTGGTATTGCTATGCTAAAAGCATGATGCATATGAAGTATTTAATATGGTTCTTGGGGCATTTTAGATATTCCATATATAATAGATGACAAAACATTTTAACAGGAAGTTTAATATTTGGGAACTTTTAACACCAAAGTTAAGAAAAGGAAAGAAAGGAGAGGGGAAAAGAGACGAAGATTAAAGAGGTGATAGGCATGGGAAAAGAAAAAAGAATGAAAGGAAAAACGCTATACTAAGAATTACAAGAGACTGGTTGCCTAGCAAGGCAAAATTGATAAACCTCAAAATACCTTATAGTTAAGAATGTCTGATTGGTTTTGTTTGTTTATTTTGTTTGTTTTGTTTTGTTTTTGAGATGGAGTCTCGAGTCTCACCCTGTCGCTCAGGCTGGGGTGCAGTGGCATGATGTCGGCTCACTGCAACCTCTGCCTCCTGAGTAGCTGAGATTACAGGCGCGTACCACCATGCCTGGCTAATTTTTGTATTTTTAGTCGAGACAGGGTTTCACCGTGTTGGCCATGCTAGTCTTGAACTTCTGACCTCACAATCTGCCCACCTCAGCCCCCCAAAGTGCTGGGATTAGAGGCATGAGCCACCATGCCTGGCCAATTGTTCTTTATTTGACGTAACACCACATATTATAGAGATTGATTTGTGGTAGTAGAAGGCAAGGATGGCAGTAATTGGGACTTCAATTTAAATATATATATATATATATAAAATATGTTATCTCCTATATATAATATATATTTTAATTTAATCACAGTGCACATATATAGTACGGTATCATGTAGTATATTTAAGCTATGCTTATGAAAGGTACAAAGAAATTTCTGTGCTGACCAGCCAGCCACAGTCAAAGGCTCTTTTGCCAGTTCCAGAAAACTGCAAGGCTTTCTAGTCCTTTAGGAATGCAATTGTATCTGTGTAAGAGAAGTTCAAATGGGTTCATCTGACTATGTAAATCTTGCCCTTCCTTTACCCACTGTGCCTATTGCAGCATCTAGAGTTGCTTGAAAAATTGTAGATTTTTGTCAATAACTCTTTCACTGTGCTTCAAACTGTACTGCTTTTCCATCAGAAAACTTTCTTCTAGGACATTAATAATCCTTCACCAACCTTCTATACTGCTTTTCCATCAGAAAACTTTCTTCTTCTAGGACATTAATAATCCTTCACCAACCTTCTCCCAGAGCCACCCCCCCGCCCCCGCGCCATACGTGCACTTTTCTTCCTTCTGAGATTCCTTATCAGTGCCCCCCTACTGCACAGTGATTTTAAGCTAACTCCTCTGATGTGAAAACTGAGAAAAATCTTTCTGGAATCTTTTTGAAGCTTTGATTGATGTAAAGCACAATAAAAGCACAGCTGGAATTGGAGATACCAAGCTCTGCTTTTGGCTCAGCATCGAAGAGAAGGAGGGGGTAGCAAGCTTTGTTTGGTCTTGAATGTGAAGGCAAAGCCAAGATGAAGCAGGGTGCCATTTGTTAAAATACTTTGGAGCAATAACTGCGCTTTGAAACTAATGAGAATAATGTTTAGATTAATAGCTTAGGTCATATTTCATGTATTATATCTAACACTGGAGCAAAAGAGCAAAAGGGGAAAGTCGGCATATCCTTCACAAATCTATGCACATCACTAATCAAAGAATCAATTTTAGTGTTCCTGCAAAAATGCAATAAATGCTAGCTAAAATCTCCTATAGTGCATCCCATTTCTTCTATAAACTTTTCTCATCATCTTTTAAATTTGGATCAGATTACTTTTCTAAATATCTATTTCAAAGAGATTCTTAAAACTTTTTAGAGATGAAAAGTCATGGAGCATTTTGAGGCTCTGAAGAGTACCATATATTCTCACCTTTAGAAATCCACATACCCTTACATGTTTTGGGTTTTTTTTTTTTTTTTTTTTTTTTTTTTTTTTTTCTGCACCTGATTCAAAAGATTTTGGAGATCCATGATGAATCCTTAGCTCAATGGATGCTAGTCTAGGAGTTCTTAGTCTAAAAGAAGTCAATGTTAAACTAAGTCAAATGTGAAATGAAACTAAGTTTACATACCTCTTAAGATGGATGCAAAGAGTAAATAAGTGAAAGGAGTTTAACAGTTCATCACAGTCGGGCACAGTGGCTCAAGCCTGTAATCCCAGCATTTTGGGAGTATGAGGCGCATGGATAACTTGAAGTCAGGAGTTCGAGACTAGCCTGGCCATGGTGAAACCCCATCTCTACTAAAAATACAAAAATTAGCTGGACATGGTGGTAGAGGCCTGTTATCCCAGCTACTTGGGAGGCTGAGGCAGGAGATTCGCTTAAACCCGGGAGGCTGAAGTTGCACAATGCCTGAAACTTAATAAATATTATTTCCCATCTAGCTGGAAGTCAAGTACTTTATAGAAAATAGTTGCTGTTTATATAGGTGTCTGCTGGGAAAATGCAGTTGTATCTCTTGTTTGTAGAATTGAGAAATGTATCTGTTGCTACTGTAGCTCTAGCAACATGAGCAGAAAACCACCTTCCCTTAACTAGCAAGTTGCTTGAATAAAGTCATAATTGGAGTAAATGATATGACCAGCATTCCTCACTCTTAGCCCAGTCATTTATAATTAGTAGTTATAGACAGAAAATACTTTCCAGTGGTCTTGGTACAGTCAGCAGATATCAAGAAGTAAACGTGAAAAAATAATCATTTGAAAATTTAAGAAAATGTAGTTAAAATGAAGTCAAATTTAAGAGATCTGTCCCTATATATTTAAAAGGGCTTGAAGTAAGGAGTGGATGTTTTGTGAGTAGGTTACTCATATTTAGCAAATACATTTCTAAGGAGTAGAAATAATTGCCTACACTTTTTAATGAAAGTCTTAAATAATTGTAGGAAAATTGGGTGGTTTTATTTCATAAAATGAAAGGTCATGTTGTTTTTCAAAATTTTACTTTTCCAAATCCTGAAATGGTATTAAGGAAGTAGATATAGTGATAATAATAACAAAATAGCACTACTAATATTATCATCACTCATAAGTTATTTTCTAAAATAATACTATGTCAGAGATAGACCTTAGAGATCAGCTTTTCCAAATGAACTCATTTTACAGATGGGAAAACTGAGACTCACTGAGGATAATTTATTTGCCAAAGCCATATAACAAGCCTTTAGCACAGTTATAAAATCCTTTTGGAATTCTAAGCCAACTCTTCAATACCATCATTCTTCTATAATCAAAAAAAGTCCTGTGTAGCCAATCAAGGAAACAAGATTGTCCAATCCAAGGCTGACAATTAACATCCTTTGGGTAGGAATATAACAGTAGTTCAGAAACAAACAAACAAAATATATGTATTTTTTTTCTTTTTTCTTTTTTTTCCCGAGACGGTGTCTCGCTCTGTCACCCAGGTTGGAGTGCAGTGGCACTATCTCTGCTCACTGCAAGCTCCGCCTCTCAGATTCACACCATTCTCCTGCCTCAGCCTCCCGAGTAGCTGGGACAACAGGCGCCCACCATCATGCCAACTAATTTTTTTTGTATTTTTTTAGTAGAGACGGGGTTTCACCATGTTGGCCAGGATGGTCTCGATCTCCTGACCTCATGATCCGCCTGCCTTAGCCTCCCAAAGTGCTGGGATTACAGGTGTAAGCCACCGCACCCTGCTAACAACAACAACAAAAAAAAATTTAAAGAATTTATTTTATTCTGGTGCACAGACAGGGCTGGTGTTCATAGGACTCTGTTATGCAGGTATTAATTTGAATTTTATTTTTTGGAAGGAAGCAATTCTTGAAGATAAAGCCTTTCTGATTCAGAATGCCTTATAAAACATTTCAGTGATTTTTTACTCCTCATAACATATATATTAAATTTTCTTTTAATCTGATAATCTTTGAAAGAAGAATAGAGACTTTATAGGTTTAAGACAAGTCATTCTGCCTGAGAATTTGCTGGGCTTTTGTGTTTTTTCTTGTTTTGGGGGTTCGGTCTTTTGTTTTTTTTTAGGACAGTCTCACTCTATTGCCCAGGCTGAAGTACAGTGACATAATCATGGTTCACTACAGCCTCAACCTCCCAAACTCAAGTGATCCTTCCACCTCAGCCTCCCAAATAGCTGGGACTACAGGCATCTGCCACCGCATCTGGCTAATTTTTTTGTATTTTTCGCAGAGACAGGGCTTCACTATGTTACCCACTCTGGTCTCGAACTCCTGGCCTTAAGCAATTCACCCATCTTGGCTTCCCAAAGTGCTGGGATTACAGGCGAGAGCCACTATGCCTGGCCTACCTGAGAATTTGTGATTCTGCTTTATTTTATTTTTTGAGACAGAATTCCACTCTTGTTGCCCTGGCTGGAGTGCGATGGCACGATCTCGGCTCACTGCAACCTCTGCCTCTGGGGTTCAAGCGATTCTCCTGCCTCAGCCTCCTGAGTAGCTGGGATCACAAGTGTGTACTACCATGCCCAGCTAATTTTGTTTTGTATTTTTAGTAGAGATGAGGTTTCACCACGTTGGCCAGGCTAGTCTTGAACTCCTGACCTCAAGTGATCCACGCACCTCAGCCTCCCAAAACGCTGGGATTACAGGTGTAAGCCACCGTGCCTGGTCCTCAACTTTATTTTTTTAAAGGTGATGTTTTTTTTTTTCTTTTATTTTTCTCCATCCCAGATTCTTCTGGACCATTCTCTGCCCCTGGCCAACCCTCTGTATTATTATGAATACTAGACTTACTCGTGTTTTTCCTATGTTTTCTACATATCCACTTTTTGATACATACTGCTGTTTTTACTTAAATATCTCTGAAGATGATTTTAAATGCAAAATTTTAGTAGGTTGTGTAAACATTCCAATACAGAAACCAATTCACCTAGCAGATGGAAAGCACAGGTCAGATGTCAGAAAGAAGGAAAAAACTTGACCAGAAAAAAAGAGAATCTGCTACTAGAAATGGAGTGAGATTTGAGTCAGTATAGGTCAGAAATAGAAAGAAGGTCTTCAGAAACTAAAAAAGAACAGGAAATTTAAAACATTTCTTGTATGTGTCTTGTTCACTTATTCACTCATTCAACAAATATTTCTTGGACAACTGCTCTATACCTGGAACTATTCTAAGTATTCAGGATACATTCATGCACAAAATCAACAACATCCCTGCTTTTAAAAAAGTTTCCTTCTAGACCGCAGAGATAGATGATCAATTATACACTTAATAAAGAAATAAAGTATATAGTATCTCAGAAGCTGATAAATGCTAAGGAACGAAGTGCCAGAGGATCAGTAGCTGCAGAACTAAATGAACTGGGCAGAGGAGGCATTCTTGATACAATGATATTTGAGCAAAGATTTAATGACACTGAGGGAGATAGCTATGCATGTCTAGGGACAGGGCATCCCAAGTGGAGCAAACATACCACACAAAACCCTAAAGGTGCAAGCACAGATGGGCTTAAAAGAAGTGGCTGGATCAAAGTGAGGAAGATGAGAGTTGTAGGGAAGGAGGCCATAGAAGTAACTGTGACTGGCCAGGTGCAGTGGCTCACACCTGTAATCCCAGAATTTTGGGAGGCCGAGGTGGGCAGATCATGAGTTCAGGAGATGGAGACAATCCTGACTAACATGGTGAAACCCCGTATCTTCTAAAAATAAAAAAAATTAGTCAGGCATGGTGGCACTCACCTGTGGTCCCCGCTACTCAGCAGCCTGAGGCAGGAGAATCACTTGAACCCAGGAGGCAGAGGTTGCAGTGAGCAGAGATTGCGCCACCTCACTCCAGTCTGGGCGACAGAGCGAGACTCCGTTTCGAAAAAAAATGCAACTGATTTATTATTGTTATCACCAGCATTAAACACAGTACACAGTACTTAGCATAGAGTTGGTGTTCAGTGCATGCTAGACAAACAAGTGAATAAACAAGTGGAAGTATGAGCAGAGTTTAATAGCATTTCCTACCATTTAAATGAGCCAAGTGGGTGGAATGGAATTACATCTATGGCCTAAGATAGCTAAATGTCAGTGAATTAGATTTGTTTTAATTTTTCTGACATGAGAAAGAGTTTAGACAATAATTTAGTTGTTCCGGTGTTTTGTGTCATGAGACAAGATCATTAGTGTCACTATATCCGATCTGGTTATTTCATGCTTGTTTCATTTTCCTTTCTGCTATTTTCATTTGCTCCTCCATTTATGGCTCTATTCACTTTGACTCCCATTTCTCTTCCATTCTTAACTTCTCACTCAACAGTAGTCTGTGCTTGTGGAACTGGCAATGTGTAGCAGGTCTACAAAGTCTTGGATTAACAGCAGCAGAATTTCCAGATAGAGGTGAGATCATAAAAGGCAGGTAGAAAGACTTATACTGCATTGTGTTGAACCTTTGTAAGGCTAACAGCAAGGATGCAAACAAAATTTCCTCCCGTCATCAAAAATACCCCATCCCTCTCTACTCATCTCAGTGTGTCCTGGCAAGAGTGTGCATATCCCCCTGCTGGCTAACCTCATGTAGAGGCTGATCCTTTTATAGATTTTTAACTTATCTGCAATTAACTTCATAAAGCAACCTCTAGTCCAGATGTTTCAGCATAATGAAAAGGAGGAGGAAAATGATTGGATTTTACTAGATCTGTTGGGGTCTTAAATCCTGATACGATTTAACATCCCTCACAAACCTACCCACCATAAGGGTTCTTTTTTTTCCCCACAAAGGTGAGACTTTGTTTCTCTTCTGAAAGTAAAGTTAAAATGACCTTGAAAGGAGCTTGAGGTTTTGTACACCTTGGTAGCATTTGGAGAATGAATGCTGTACTTCTCTCTACCACCACCTGCAAGAGGAAGCAGAGACCAAATATCTAACTGGAAGATCTGTTTTCTAAGATTGCTTTTTGACATTTGTTATTATTAGATTAATGCTTACTCATTAGAAAAACAAAAACAGACACATACTATATAAAAGACTAAACTAAAACGTCGACGTCCCAAACCCAACTTCACTTTTCCTCAGAGGCTTTCAATGTTAACAGTTTGGAGTGAATTATCCAAAAGAATTTTTGTGCCTAGTCAAATACACATATAATTTTTTAATGCATTCAAACCATGCACATTTGCCTGCATTTATTCACTTTACATCATTCCATTTTGTTACATGTACAGCTGCTTCGTTCTTTCTCATGGTGGCATAGTATTACTTAGGTGAACACACTGTAAGGTATTTAGCTGGTCTTTTCTTGATGTTGTTTCCACTTTATCATTATTGCAAATTATGCAAGAAATCCCTGTGCATAAATATTTGTTTATTAAAATATATTCTTAAAATATGTTTTACTATTTCTTTGAAAATAAACTGTAAAGGAATCTGTAAGAAATAACTGAAAAAAAATTCTTATTTCATGAGGCCCTAAAATAGGGGCAGGTTATCTTTAATCATTTTGTTTTCTTTTAGAGAAGGGGAAAATCGTGGTAAGCTGAAAGTTTTAAGCTTCTTGAATATAGAGAAAAAATACATGAAAATATGACTCCTCTTCAATTTGGAGTTTCATTTATAGCTCTGCTTTCAACAAAAGATCCTTGTTGGTTCATGCTTCACTAAAGTACCAGTCTTGAAAGAGACACTAAAACGCATTTTCAGGTTTCTCAGAGCAGATGTCCCAACTTTTATGAAGGCCATTTAAGTATTATGGATCTATGCAAAGCTTAAATAAGGTGATTTCTATGACTCTGTATGAAGTATTTACCTTCCTGCTTTATAAAGCCCTCCACAGTCTGATGTCACCTTGCTAGTCAATTTTATCCAGCAGTTTGCTGGTAAATGTTTAACAATTGGTATATATGTATACCATATACATACACATGAGTTTTTATAAATTTTACTGATATAAAGGATATGGAGCATACCATATAAAAGGTATGTATACATCTTCATCATATAAAAATGATTTATAATTATTAATGAAATATGCAATACACTTTTTTTTTTTTTTTTTTTTTTTTGAGGCGGAGTCTCGCTCTGTCGCCCGGACTGGAGTGCAGTGGCCAGATCTCAGCTCACTGCAAGCTCCGCCTCCCGGGTTTACGCCATTCTCCTGCCTCAGCCTCCTGAGTAGCTGGGACTACAGGCGCCCGCCACCTCGCCCGGCTAGTTTTTTTGTATTTTTAGTAGAGACGGGGTTTCACCGTGTTAGCCAGGATGGTGCAATACACTTTATTCCAAATAACTAATAGATTCTTCTGTAATGCTCTTACTGATTTTACTAATTTTGCTTAACTCTTGTATTCATAGCCTCTCTATCTTTGCAATGGAAATGAATGTAGTTCCAACATTGGTTACTGTTTCTTTTACCTAAACAAGCAAGGCAAAAGGGAAACAGTGAAAACCTATGTGAGTACTTGAGCTGTGTGAAGACATGATCATTAAGAACATGAACGGCCTGGCGCGGTGGCTCAAGCCTGTAATCCCAGCACTTTGGGAGGCCGAGACGGGCGGATCAGAA
>NW_016803198.1:1658121-1755535 GCF_001698545.2 Rhinopithecus bieti
TTTTTTTTTTGTAAAATGAGTATAATTGGTTTAAGTACTTTTAAAGTAAGAGAAAAGAATGACTGATACAGTTTTCGTAGCTCTTGGGATTCTAGCAAAACTCTGTATTCACCTTCTTCTCTTATGGACCAAGTTGAAATTACTAGCAAAGGAGGACAGTATCCCATGCAAAGATGTGTTGTAACTTCTAATAAGAAATCAACCTTGAACATGACAATGTGTTCAGCTAATAAGTGGTTTTTGGAGTTTAATTTAAACTTATTTCAAAATTTTACAGTTTTCTTCCAGGATCAGAAAAAAATATAAAATAAAAAACTCCACTTTTTAATAAATATTCAAATAATGCAGCCATGGTAGATTCATCTCCTGGTTTTTTGTCCTGTCACCTCTCACCAATATACCTTTGACCACTAAGTTCTACCTCTTGTCTCTTCAATTATGTAGGGGACAAGAAGCCCCCCCCCCTTTCCTCCATATTACTGGAATACTTGACTTCTTGTGATGGTTATTACGGTGAGCACTTATACATTTTATTATTTCTCTTCTAGGAAACGTACTTTTCTTCAACTAGATCTTTAGGAACTAAACTCTTTAAATAATTTTAGTTTGAATATCCAATTGAAAGTGAATTAGCATTAACTGGGCAGAATATACCTAACTAGAGACTAAGGAGCATATATCCTCCAGAACTAGGACAATCACTGAAACAGTGAGCTTGCTTTGGGGGTAACACAGTTTCACCTCGACAAGGAGGATGACTTTGCAGTTCCTCCACAGCATTTTGCTTTTTATGTTTTCATTTAATGATGTGACATCCTATGACAATTATCATTATTTTTGGTCCAATTTTCCCTCTGAAGCAGCTTTGACACAGATCAATGCATCTCAGTGTCGGTTTTTATGGAGCTGCAACATCAGAAACTGACAGCTGGAAATCTTAATTGGTCCAGTGACAGAAAATATAATGACTGCTCACAGTGACTTATTTTATCTGACCTTGTGTTTAATTCAAAGGGAAATTTTAATCTCACTATTGGAAAAGAAAAAGTTGTGGGTCGATGAGTGGGGCAGATCAGCCAGAGAAAGGCCCTTCATTTGGAAAGAAATTACTACTAGTTGTAGGGCTGTCATTAAATTAGGGTTTAAGTGCTGGTCTTGAATGACGGATACCAAGGGTCTCCATGCCTATTTGAACTGCCAACCATTCTGCTGTGCCTGTCATTACAAATGGCAGCAGGCACCGAATGCAACATGGAAGGTTGCCCACAAGTGACTGGCTGGAGGCCCTATTACAAAGGCCACCAGACAGCTGTCAGACAGACTGGCATTTGATCATTACTGACTTGGTACAGAGCCCAGTGACTTTGACCCAGAGGCAAAACATTCCCTATAATACCACCCAAATTGTCTAATACTTGTGGTCCTGGAGAGAAAGCTATTTCTAGAATAAGAACATCAGATCTGTCCTATTGAATTCAGCTATTAAACTAAGATTTCAACTGTCTTATTGGTATTTAAACACTGGTATATCAAGAAAGTATTAAACCCCCAACATCTTTAGTTCATCTTAGGCAAAGATGTATCAGAGATAAGGATATGGTATGAAGTGAAAAAAAAAATGCTAGACTTAGATTGAGAAGATATCTTTGTGCTTCATTTCAAGGTTTACCTAATTCACTGGATACTTACAAGAACTAAATGGCAAATGTATATATATAAATGCTTGATTAACTTGATGATGACCATGAGGGTGACAATGATGATAATCATGGCAGTGTTAATTGTGGTGAATTAAATGTTTTTATTCTACAAACATATTAATAGTTCTTATCATATAAAAGATACCAAGGACACTGTTGGCCAAGGATGTAGTATGTAATAGTTAAAAGCATTGACTTTAACATTTAAACAAAAAAGTAAAATAACAGCCTGGCTCAAAATTCTGCCTCCAACACTCATGAACTGGCAAGCCATAGTTTCTATATCTATAAAGTTAGTACTCACTCCATTCCGGTTGTTTATGTTACTTTCAATTTAGTAAGCATTAAGTTAGTGCATTCTTTAGGAAACTCATTCACCAGATTGACAGTAAAGAGTGTTCCACTCAGTTTCTCTGCCAGATGTGTCTCTGTTTTAGTCCCCCAGGAAGAAAAACCAAGATTCAGTTTTTTAAAAAAATAAGAGACTTTAAAACAAATGGAGATAGAGTTCAGAGCAAGACGGGAAGAATGATAAGACAAGGATGTAAGTCTGGCCTTGAAAGACAGAGAGACGTGAGGGAAGTTGGGTGGAAAAGTCCTAGATTGCCATAAAGACGAAAGAAGGTTCAGCAAGGCTGTCAGGGAGTTCTTGAGACAAAGTTGACTGTCAGAGGAGTCTGTTGTCTTCCAGAGGCCATGCTCAAACACTGGCTGGAAGAACCTTGAGGGAAAACATGGCCTCAGTACAAATGTGGCAATTGATTTCAGAGCACAGCAGCTGGGTCCCTTGGTCAGTTAAGCTCTCTGAATCCTGAGATCTGTGAAGCTTTCTCATGGTCGGCACCATCGCTTTGCCTTTGCATACTGTGATTGCTTTCAAACTGTAATTAACTTATTCAATCCTTCCATTTAATAATATATCTATTCATAATATTTGCTAGAATGCTCCAGATGTTGGCTAATGTTTACTGCCTGTTTACATCCTTTGGATGTTTTCTGTTCTTCATAAGCAGTTAATAAGTAAACGTCATCTCCTTTACTTATCTATCCTCCCCAAAGAGTAGATTCATCAGAAGTCCACCAAATATCTGGACCTGGTGCTTCATTCTTCAACCTTTTGAGATGCTCACTTCCTGTAAGGAACGATTTCTGCTCTACTGGGAAAATTCAACATTGATATAGGATCAGAGTGCCCATCTGGCCTTCATGGCACCTGCCCCTTGTGCCTTCTATTAGGTACAGCCCTTTGGTGGAGCCCATCAATTTTTTTAACCACTGATTTTCCTTTATTAGTGAAAAGTAAAGTTTCCCTCAAGTGTCATTTTTATTCAGCATGAAGAACTTCATTTCACATTTCTTGTATAGCGGGTCTGCTGGTGATGTTTTCTTAGTTTTCTTTCATCTGAGAGTATGTTGATTTTGCTTTTATTCCTGAAGGATATTTTTACTCAATATAAAATTCTAGATTGACAGTTATTCTCTTTCAGTATATTAATTAAATATGTTGTTCCACTATCTTCTGGTCTTCACAGTTTCCAATGTGACATCTGTAATAATTCAAATTATTGTCTCCCTGGGATGTGCCATTTTTCTCTAGCTGAACTAAAGATTTTTTTATATTTAGATTTTAAAAATTTGATTATGATTGTCTAAGCATAGTTTTCATTGAGTATATCTTTCACCAAATTGGGAGAATTTTCAGCCATTATTTTCTCAATATTTTGAGAAATATTTCTCGAATATTTTTTCTGCACCTATCTCTTTTTCTGATTCTGGAACTTCGGTGACACATATTTTAGACCTTTTGACATTTTCTTACAGTTTTCTGGGTTCTGTCATTTCTTTCTTTCTTTTTTCTTTTTAAGTTCTGGGGTACATGTGCAGGATGTGCTGGTTTGTTACATAGGTAAATGTGTGCCATGTTGGTTTGCTGTACCTGTCAACCCATCACCCAGTTATTAAGCCTAGAGTGCATTAGCTATTTATCCTGATGCTCTCCTTCCCCCATCCCCCAACCACGAGGCCCAAGTGTGTGTTGTTCTCCTCACTGTGTTCATGTGTTCTCGTTGTTTAGCACCCACTTATTAAGTGAGAACACGTGGTGTTTGGTTTTCTGTTCCTGCATTAGTTTGCTGAAGATAATGGCTTCCATAACAGCTTCCAGCTCCACCCATGTCCCTGCAAAGGACATGATCTCACTCCTTTTTATGGCTTCATAGTATTCAATGGTGTATGTGTACCACGTTTTCTTTATCCAGTCTATCGTTGATGGGCATTTGGGTTGATTCTGTGTCTTTCCTATTGTGAATAGCGCTACAGTGAACATACGTGTGCATGCATCTTTGTAATAGAATGATTTATACTCCTTTGGGTGTATACCCAGTAATGGGATTGCTGGGTAAAGTGGTATTTCTGGTTCTAGGTCTTTGAGGAATTACCACACTGTCTTCCACAGTGGTTGAACTAATTTACATTCCCACCAACAGTGTAAAAGTGTTGCTTTTTCTCCACAGCCTTGCCAGCATCTGTTGTTTCTTGACTTTTTAATAATTGCCATTCTGACCAATGTGAGATGGTATCTCATTGTCGTTTTGATTTGCATTTATATAATAATCAGTGATGATGAGGCTTTTTTTCGTGTGTTCATTGGCTACATAAATGTCTTCTTTTGAGAAATGTCTCTTCTTGTACTTTGCCACTTTTTAATGGGGTTGTTTTTTCTTGTAATTTTTTTTAAGTTCCATGTAGATTCTGGATATTAGACCTTAGTCTTTCTACAGATAGATTGCAAAAATTTTCTCCCACTCTGTAGGTTGCCTGTTTGGAGCCTATCAATATTCTTGTCCCACCTTTCTTGATCACATATTTGCTTCTGTGTCAACAAGGACTGGTTTTTACTAGTTGAAGACACAGACTTTGTTTTGTGTAGGAAGTTTTACAGCTGTCTGCCTTTGCTGTTTCACCAAGAGAAAGTCAAAGCGAGGAAAGTAACCAAATGATTCAGATGTCAGAATTTATTCTGAAAGATGCTGGCATTATTACTACACATTACAACAACATTGGCTCTGCATGATATCAGACTTGTGATTCAAAGTGGAATTAAATTTGACTTTTACCATTTTTGAGTAGCAGATAAACCCTAACCTATTTCACTCCCTCAGAGTCTTGCTATTTCCTGAAATGGAGATCATTTCTTCATTTTAGGAGGAGGCTTCTTCTAGGCACATAGTGTACTTCTCAAAAAGGCTTGTTAAAAGAAAGAATGAATAAATAAATGGATGAATGAGTGAGCTTATTTGAGGAATTTGGTGCTTTAAAATTACATGTCTTGGCCAGGCGTGGTGTCTCATGCTTCTAATCCCAGCACTTTGGGAGGCCGAGGTGGGTCTCTTGAAGTCAGGTCACTTGAAGGGAGGCCGAGGTAGATCACTTGAAGTCAGGCAGAGGTGGGCAGATTATTTGAGCCTGGCCAACATGGTGAAACCTCGTCTCTACTAAAAAAAAAAAAAAAAAAAAAAAAAATTACCTGGGAGTGGTGGCAGACACCTGTAATCCCAGCTACTTGGGAGCCTGAGGCAGGAGAATCACTTAAACCCAGGAGGGGGAGGTTGCAGTGAGCCGAGATGGCACCATGGCGCTCCATCCTGGGCCACAGAGCAAGACTCCATCTCAGAAAAGATATAAATACATAAAAACAAAATTGTGTCTCATATTTTATGTTTCCTCTGTGATATAAAAGAGAAGTTTTGGGTATTGAGTTCTTTATTACCAAACAATCCCCAGAATAATCAAACCATACTATGGGAAAACTGGAAAGAACGCACATCACCTGTTCTATTTTATTCAAAAAACTGAGTACTGAAGGGAAGTGACTGGCCCAATGTCATATAGTTAATGAAACAAAGTCTATCTCTTGCCTTCCTATCTATTCTCTTTTAACTAAACCATGCTGCTTTCCTTTTTCACTTTTTATTGTTCATTTGAAAAGGGACATTCGCTGGTTCTCAAAGTATACACAAACCTCATTTGAATATTCCATAATCCATTCAAAGTCATAAAGGCACAGTGAATTTTCCAAAGAAAACTCATCAAGTCATTTGTTTATTCATTCATTCAACGAAGACTGAGAGCTTTATTGTGTACGCTATGGGCTAAGAATATAGTAGCACATTGAGCAGATTCCTTCCTTATTGGGGTTTACAGTCTAGTTCCTGTTCAGAAAAAAGTGTTCCATTTATGACTGTTATTCACCGGCTATGTAACCTTGAGTGAATTTCTTAATTCCCTATTTTCTTGTCTGAATAAGGAAGACAGTAAATCTCACTTTGCCTTATTGTCGGGAGGACCAAAAAGGTAATGTCAGCAAGTCACTTAGTGCCAGACACAAAATCATAAATTGATACAGGGTGGTTTTTATAATAATTAACTCTGAGTATTCCAGTTTCACTCATTTTAGCACCATCATTTTTCCCCTCCCAAGAGATGCAGAATGATGTAAGCTGAAGCTCTACCCTGTGTAATCAGTATCTGCTTACTAATTTCCAGCCATACTGACTGTTTTTCTGTTCCACAAATGTTCCTAGCTCCTTCTTCCTTTAGGACCTTGGTATCTGACCCTCTGCCTGGAATATCCCTCCCTCCCAACCCCCATTTTGATCCCCTACTGCTTTCTCATCTGCCTCTACTCCTGCTCATCTTTTTATCTCAGTGTAATTATCACTTGGCAAGACATTCTAACTTCCCAGGCTAAGTTAAATCATTCTTATACATTCTTACAGCTAGGGCCAGATACAAAATTTGTAGAACCCAGTGCAAGATGAAAATATTTAACCCATTGTTTAAAAAGTAAAACAAAAGCATTGTTGAAGGTATTAAATTATGAAGGTTTTCCCTCTCTTTCTCTGCCTCTCTCAGCCCGTCATGGTGGGTTTGTTGCTGTTGTTGTTATTTATTGTTGTTCTGAGTAAAAATAAAATACAATTTTAAATTATAAACATGGATTTTAACATAAACTTTATATTGCATAGTACAAGTTTTAACTTCAAACATAAAAGCATGTAACACATGTGCAAAAAAAAAGTGTTATAATTTCTATTTCATAGCTCATACATGTGTATGCATTTCATTCTCACCAGATCAGTGGCAGTGTTGCACAAAGCTAACTTCGATGCTTTTATTTCCTTTCTTGATAGGCACACATTCTATCCACGCTCTCTCCTTTCAGCCTTAGTGATTGATAAGGGAAGATTGAAAGAAAAAGGAACTATGGGTTAACCTATCTCCACTTTGCTTCAAGGCCATCATTTTCTGCATAAGTGGCTAGCTGGTACAGGGAAGTAATATGAGTAAGAAAAATAAGACAGGGCTCCTCAGTCATTCATATTTCTTTTATGTCATTACCCTTTTCTGCATTCAAAGTGAATTCTGGTTAGAACATAAAGTGTTGCTTCTAAGGCCCATCAGTACAATAGCTTACCCGGTCATTGTGTAACATACTTATCTTTAATTCACTTTTAGTCTCACTGAACTCTCACATATTGCAGGTCCACTGGAATTCTATGCTACATATGAATGGAGAAGCAAGGAAGGGTGGACACTTATATTCCACTGTCTTCTCTCCCCATGCACGTGTTCCATTGCACCACTGCATGTCACTTACAAACCACAATTTCAAAGACAAAATTAGGAACATCAAGATAGCAATTAGAGAGCATTAAACCAAGCCATTGGCTCTTCTGAGCATGAGCTTATATGTGACTACACAGATTCTATACTGGTGAATCTGGCTCTTGTTATAGCGCTCTGTACTTTTCCACTAAAGTTCTTATATTGTAATTATTTATTTATAAAGGTGTTTAACATATGCCTCCATGATTAAGCCGCAAACTGCATGAGGGCAGTGATTTTATACTTCTCATTCACCTCTCCTCAGTAAATGTCTTTGAGTATATGAATCAACAGATGGAATACATGGCTGGACAGACTAGGAGTTTAAAATCTTCATAAACAGTTTCAAAAAGTGACTTGAAATTAATGATGGGAGTTCATATTTATGTATATAATTAGAATTTGTGAATACTTTCCGTAGCTGTTTATTCCACTCCTCCTGAGGTTTTGTTTCACCTTCTAATTCTGTATGCTCTGCTTGATCAAACCTTGGTCACAAAAAGAATCAATAGGAGTTCCATCCCTTCGGAGAGAAGATCCCTTATTCTTCTCCTCTGGTTGTGTCTGTGCACGTGTTAAGGAATACATGAATTCCATGCTTAAAGAAAGAAGCTGTTCATTTTATTAATAATGGAGTTTCACATGAATGAAGTTCCAAAAGGGAATGTTTCTTCTACATTTATAGGTGGTTTTTTTTTTAATTAGCCACACAAAGAAAAAGAAGAGTTCATTTAACTATGTCAAAGCCAATAGAGATTCACTGCTATTTACTTTCTTTTGTATAAATTTTAATGCATTTTTAATTCCACACCACTGGTTAGCAAACCAACCATTACAGTTACTGCTTCCCTATAATGCATTTCAGTCCTTTCTAATAAGCCTAAACTTTAAGATGGCTTATCATTATCTCTGTAAGCTACTAGAAATGGATTCCCTCCCTGAACTGCTGGGTCCTGCAGCACTCTTGCTAATGAAAGTGGATTTGGAAATGCTATTCAAATAAACAAAACCACTGATTTTTTTTTTTAAGCCAGAAATAATGTTCGGCAAAATCTGTAATCTCACATTCTGACCTTCCTTGCAGAAGTTATTCATTTGAATGCCAATCCTCTGGTTCCCAGTGCCTGTGCTTTCTTTCTTTTACAACACAATTTTAAAGGGAGCCATCCAGTTATGTAAGTCTAGAATTTCCATGAACTTTAAATGTAAAATGAAACATTTAAAGACAAATATGATTTCATCATCTGTTAGCCATAAAAGAATAGGCATGTGTTATATGTAAATATTGTTGCAGAGTCATCTGTGTAGAGTTAAATAAAGAAATATGTTTAGATCTAATATTTATACAATAGATTGACGCAAAATGATGAAAATTGTGCATAATTCTTAGACTCTAAATAACGTTAAAATTCATGATTTAAAGGAGAGAATCAAGACCTTGGGATTGAGAAGACTGAAGTTTGGTCAGTAGTTGTGCCACTGATATGATTTACTATTGATTCAAACATATTTTTGGCATATATGTCAAGAGTTTTGTGATAAAGAAGATGAACATAATTTCTGATCCTGGGAAAGTTTCAGGTAGGGTCAGTGATTTAAGCAAGTTACTTTTCCATTCTGGGCTTTTTTGGCTTTAAAACAACTTTCACTTCATTACATAAATATATTCTGCATATTTATTAGAGAATGTCCAAGTGTTACAATACACACAGAAATAGATTTTACGTAACTGCTAATTTGAAGGAACTGATATCCCACGCATAATTAGTTATGAAGATAGAATATATGAAGCACCACAGGGACGTTCAGCTAACATGCCCTGAGAATGAGAAGTGAACACAGGGTTTGGATAGTGAAATCACGACTCCCTTGAGGGGACAACCTTTGAATGAGGCTGTGAGAGATGTAAAAGATTTACAAATGGTGGGAATGTTAAGCAGAGAGGGTAGAAGAATACTTCAGGCAGGGAAGACTCAGGGCAACCATATAAAATAATCCCATTTGGCCGAGTGTAGGGTGTGTGAATGCATTGTGTGTCCTCTCCCTCCTTCCTTTGATTGCCTCATCTGAGGCAGTCCAAAGATTGTTATCTTGATGGAGCTTCCTCTCTTCCTGCTGGGCTTTCCATGAAAAAACCAATCACTTTCTGCTATGCGCCCAGCTTCGAACTTGATGAACTGATACCTGATTATTATTTATGATTCTGTTAGTCTTAGTAGATTTCAAGTTCCTCTAAGGCAATTACTATGTCTTTTTCTTTCATAGTCTTCATTGTCTAGACGAATTCTGGTTAAATAAATAGGGAGCTGAATTGAGTTGGAATCAAAAGAATGTGTACACACAAAAATGGATTGGCACTAGATATCAAGAGCCTTGAATGCCATGTTTAGAAACTGAAGTTCTTTTCTCTGAATATAAAATGATAGCTAATAATTTTGTTCTGGACACTGTTTTAAGTGGATTCATATTTTAGATAGTCTAGTCTTCACAACAACACAATGACTTAAACAGTGTGATTATTCCCATGTTAGAGTAAGAAAACTGAGTCCTGGTGTTTCAGGGACTGCCCCAGAATCACAAAGTAAGTCAGGGTGGAGGCAGAATTTGAGCCCTCATAGCCTAACTCCAGGACAAATGCTTTTGACTACAATGCAGAATTGTGCTTCAGAAAAAAATAATTTGGCAGAAATATTTAAGGTGAATGGGATGGGAGATGGCCAAGTCAAGCCCTTCAGTTTGGAAGTAATGGCAAAAGAAAGAAGGAATGAGTGCTTGCATTATGATGATGGAGGTGAAAAATGAAAAAATGAGATGAATTTGTTGTTCATCCAGAATTTTAAAAAATTGCTAAATCATTACATGTAAGAACAAAAGACTATCCAATTTTGAGCCCATGTAACTGGAAAACAGTCTCATTCAAAAAAAAAAAAAAAAAGGAAAACCAGGAAAGAAGCAAACTCACTAAGGGAGATAGTATCTGTGTGATCAATAACACCATTTATTTACTATGTATGAATTACAGAAGTCTGAATGTGTCATCCTTGTGTAATTTCTATTCCTTAGAGAAAAGGAACTGTTTAAAATAAAGCTTATTATAGTACCATTGTTTTATTGTGTAATTTGCGATTCGTTTGTAAGAACAAAATAATGACTATTTTTTAAAATAAGCATACTGATAAACCAGAGTTTATCGTGAGGCCCTAGAAAGAAACTAAAAATATGACTGAAATATAGACAGGCCATCATCAGCAATAAGGAGTTTCTGCCATTAGTCTTAACAGATAACCACCCAAAAAGCAATGTTACTGTGAAAAAAATTAGTATATATTTTCAACATTAAGAAATTTACTAAACCTCAATAAGTCTGTTTTCTCACCTACAAAATGAGAACAGTATTAGAACTAATCTCGTAAGGTTACTGAGAGGATTGAATAAGATGTTATATACAAAAGGCTTAGCACACAGTAAACACGTAACAATACTAGCTATCATGGTTATATTATCTCTATCAATTTTTATTTTTTACTGAATTTCCTGATAGGCTGGAGAAATAATCATGAGAGTAGCTAATATTTATTACAAGGTAATATATAGGTGATTGTTTTATGACTGTAATTACAGTAATCTTACATGCTTTCCTCTTAAAACCTGCATCAGTAAGCATTTGCTTTATCTTATGGCTTGAGAAGGAGAAAGATAGCAAATAATTTATACATATTTTATATTCAGAATTTATACTCCATACTGTCCATTCAGCACTCTGGATCTGATGTAGAAATAGTTAGGAAAGAAAGAATAAGTTAATGTTCAAAAAGAAGAAATAAAGGCATTCCAGAGCAGTGAATCTTCAACGTGCTTAGATAATGGGCCTCATGCAAATGTGGTATTATTATCTAAAACACCAAATGGAGTTTTTCAAGTAACATACATTTTTTATGTATTTTCCATCTGAAAGTCTGGGAACAATTTTACTACATTGAAACATTACCGTGCCGATTAAAAATACTCTAAAATCTCAGCTCTGTGAATACAAGTCAACAAAAAGTGAACTAAGTAAGCACATATGACTTTGCATTTTTCCAGTAACAATTTTGCCACACATTTTATTATCTTTTAATGCTCCAGATGTCTAACAACAATAAAATTCGAAAAGCGTATATTCAAATAATATAAATTTTAGTCAACATTATCAATCAATTCTTTCCCACTGCCCCACAAAATGGGAATCCTGACTTACTTTTATGATATCAGGAGATGACAGTCCTGTTTGTGAATCACCAGTGTTCTTTCTGAGGATAGCTTCTGAATCACAACACATATAAACAAGAAAGCAAGGGAGAAAACCTGCTTAAGTAGATGTGGTGATATGACTTTAATTGCAACACTTTAAAAAAAGACATAGAGGTGATATTTTCTCATGGGTATAATAGGAATCAATGGTTAGATGTGACTGCCAAGAAAGCTAATTGGACTTAAACTACATTAACAGTAAAATTATCTCTATAGCAAAAAAATATGACATTTCTTTCTGCTCTGAAATGGAAAGGCAACACCTACGTTACTGGATTCAGTTCAAAATTTAGAACTTTTACCTGGCTAGAAACAGACAATTAACTTTCAGGATTTTGCCACCAGTATGGTGATGAGCAATGATACAAAAAAAGTGCCTTGTTCCTACACTTAGAGCATGGAGACACCCAACCCAGCAAACCACCCTTAACCCAGGCCTCCATGCAGCAGAGAAGCAGAGAAATAAAAAGAATAGAATAGAAAACATGAATTCAATAAGATATAAATGTACTATTTAGGGACTGGAGAGTTGACAACATGAAAAGACCTATCATCTAGACACAGTATTCATTACAGTAGCTGCTAGCTACAGGTGGTTTTTGAGCAGTTTAAATATGGCTAGTGTAAATTGAGAGGAGCTGTGAAAGTAAAATACATAGTAAACTTTGATGATTTTGTGTAAAAAATATTTTATTTATAATTTTTATATTGATTACATGTTGACTTAATAATGTTTGGGGTATTTTCAGTTAAGTAAGATATAATGGTGTTCCTGTTTCTTTTATGATATTTAAATGCAGCTACTAAAATTTTTGAAATACATATGTACCTTATATTTCTATTATGCAGCGTGTTTCTAGACTAATGGTCAGCATTTTTTTTTTTCTAGAAAGAGCTAGATGTCTTTATAACAGCTACTCAACTCTGTCATTGTAGTGTGATATAACCATAGGCTATATGTAAACAAGTGCATGTGGCTGTGTTCCAATAAAACTTTATTTATAGACACTAAAATTTGTTTTACTAATTGATTTATTTTAATTGACTAATAAAATTGTAGATATTCATTGTGTACAAAATGATGTTTTGAAATATGTATACACTGTAAAATGGCTAAATCAAACTAATGTATGCATTACCTCACACTTTTTTTTTGTAATGAGAAGACTTATTTCTGTTTTCAATTATTTGAGGAACCTCTATATTATTTCCCATAATGCCTATACTAATTTACATTCCCACCAACAGTGTTCAAGGATTCCCTTTCTCCACATCATTTCTAAAACTTGTTATTTTCATGTTCATCTTTTTTATGTTGGCCATTCCAATAGATATGAAGTGATATCTCATGGTAGTTTTGATTTGTGCTTTCCTGACGATTAGTGATGTTGAGCATTTTTATATATACCTATTGGCCATCTGTGAGAAAAATCTATTCAGGTCCTTTGGCCATTTTTAATCAGGTTTTGTTTGTTTGTTTTTGCTATTGAGTCATTTTAGTTCTTTTGTATACTTTGGATATTAACCTCTCATCAGATATATGGTTTGCAAATGTTTTCTCCCATTTTATAGGTTGTCTCTTCACTCTGTTGAGTGTTTCCTGGCTGTGCAGAAGCATTTTAGTTTGATGTAATTTAATTTGTCTGTTTTGGCTTTTGTTGCCTCTGCTCTTGGGAAATATATCAATTGCCCAGACCAATTTCATGAAGTTTTTTTTTTTTTCTGTTTTCTTCTGATAGTTTTCAGTTTCAGGTATTACATTTAAGTACTTAATTCATTCTGAGTTGATTTTTTTAAATGATGTGAACTGAAGGTCTGGCTTCATTTTTCTGCATGTGGATATTTAATATTCTCAAAACCATTTATTTAAGAGAATGTCTTCCCTTATTATGTGTTCTTGGCACCTTTGTCAAAAATCAACTGACCATAAATGTGTGGATTTCTGGGCTCTCTATTCTGTTCCATTAATCTGTGTGTCTGTTTTTATGCCAGAGCTGTTTTGATTGCTGTAGCTTTACAGTATATTTTAAAGTCAGGTAGTGTGATGCTTTCAGCTTCACTCTGTTTGCTTAAGATTGCTTGGGCTATTCAGGGTCTTTTGTGGTCCCATATGAATATTAGATTGTTTTTTATATTTCTGTGAAAAATATCATTGGAATTTTTGTAGGGATTGCAGCAAATCTGTATATTGCTTTGGGAGTGTAGAAATTTTAGCATATTAATTCTTTCAAACCATGAACATAAAATATCCAATTTTTTGTGTCTTCTTCAATTTTAGTAGTGTTTTATAGTTTTCATGGACATTTATAATTAAATATTATCACGTGTCACAAGATATTACTTTTTAATTTGTTTTCAACAACTTAAAACACAAAAGCCATTTTGGGACATATAAAACAGGCTACTCATGAACAGTAGTTTCCAAACCCATGTTCTAGAACTTACTCAGCATTTATTAACTTTAGTCTTGAGTAAAATGACTTAATCTCTATCCTTTTATAATAATTTTGATATTTACAGTTTCACTATAGACATCCCCCACCTCTTGGAGTTTCAAGTGAGGTAGCATATAAATAACTTTACAACTTGGTTAAAATAAAAAAAGATAAAGTTGGTCAAGGATAAAATAAACTGCTTCTAAATGTATTAGGTGCTTAAACGTAGATGTTTCCAAATAATGGTTTTTATTCAGAGAAATTAAATGCTATGAGTGCAGTTTAATTAAATGTATAATACCCTATTTTAAATCCCAAACACATGTTTGTGTTTTGTTATATGTTAATTAAATTATACTTGAAACATTGTGAGGGAAAATTCAACAAAAGATTTTAGCGTACAGTTTCGAACTTCTAGAATCGAAATAGTTTATTAATTGAAAACTGAACATTCATCAAAGAGCTTCAGTAGGAATCTCATATCTGATTGATAACATTTCTTTCTATGTTGGTGGTATAATACGGTAGGGTTTTAACACAAAGAAATGAGATCATAAGAAACAGATGGATATAATTCTTCTCTTTAGTTTTCATTGTACTGATAATGAATTATCTGCAATCTATCTGAACACATACTCGGTGATTGGAAATAAGTTGATAATTAATATTTTAAACTGTGATTTTAATAAATCCTCCCCCAAAATTTTCATTCCCTTTGTCAGTTCTTTTCATGCTCTTCAGCTGTGTTATAAGTATAGAATATGTGATGCAATTACATTGAATTTACATTTCTTTGGTTAATAAATTGGTCTCAATCACTAATGGATTCTTTATACTGATTGCATTCATATGTTGAATTGGTTTAAATTGCTTAACCATATTTCAAGGTTAAATACAAAAGTATGTCAAGCTATTAATTTTGTGTTTCTGTTTTTGGTTTGAATGATGTAGGTAGTTGGAGCTAGAACAGGAGATTAAATTAATTTCTGCCATTGCCTTAGCCCAGCCTTTCTCTGCCTATAATAGATCTATGACATTTGTCCTCATTCCAGGAGAAGATGAGGAAAACTCATCAGGATGAATGACCATCCTCATTAAACTGATGACTTTCAGGGAGATTTCTTTGATCCTCATTCACTGAAACATTACCTCCCTGAAGAATTAGTTTAGCAATGAGAAATTTGTAACTGAATGAACACCAACCTAAATCAATCAAATCAACCTAACTATTTCAAGGGCAAAAGGAGAAAATAGCGAGTGCCTTCCAGCTTCTGACAGAGAAATCAACATGTCTGAGCGGTAGTTTGGCTCATGTGTGAGGAGCAAATATTTCCAATAGATGCTTTGCTTTCTCAAATCCACATGGCCTGAACATTTATGACTTTGTTTTGGAGGCTAAGAGGAATGAGGATAACTTTTGCATTTTAAAACATACAATCCAACCGATCTATACAAATGTCTTTTGAATCTAGATCATAAGATTCCCTCAGTCTCTCCAGAAAGTAAAATTTCATTTGCAAAACAACCCTAATTCTTCAAGCTTCTGTGAAAACCTAGGTAAAAGACAGGACAAAAAAAAAAATGCCTTTGCAAACAAGCACCAAGGGAATATGTGTAGCCCATATCCATCATCCGCAGTGTATCTCTTAGTGCACATAAATTTGTCCTGGAGAAGGGGGAGCAACTCATATTGATTTTTTTCATCTTTATAGGGATAGAACTTCAAAATTGGCCAATTACATTATTCCATATTTCCTTGCTACTAGCCTTGGCATACAATAGTTATCTAAATAGTAGGCAGAAGTATATTTTATTTGGTTAATGTTTGTATTCCTGGTTGTATACAAATCAAACTTGCAAGTGAGATTTTGTTTCCAATACATAATATTTTAGAAAAAAAATTGTTGTGTTTTGCAATTATAAAACTAATGTATGCATAATCTAGAGACTTTGGAAAATACTGAAATTAACCAAGTATAAAAATTACATACAGTACCACTACCCAGAAATGACTATTTATTTTTAAAATATATTTCCTTCTAGCCTTTTTTCTATGTTGTTGCATTAATTTATTCAATTAATATGTATAATGCCCAACACATACCAGGCATCACACTCTCATTTCAAAATATTATGGTGAATGACGTTGCTACTTTGCAGTCACAGAATTTATCATTGAGTTAAAGAGACAAACAATTAAACTAATGTAAAATAATGTGCTTTGTGCTTTGACAGAATGAGTCAGAATATAATAGTCACACATGGGAGGAAAGAAAACAAGCTCAAATTTGGAGGACAGCACAGAAGTCTTTATAGAATAAATACTAATTAAGCTTAGGCCTCTAAGACTGAGTAGCATTTAGTCAGGTGAAGAAGGAGGAAGAAAATAGAAAAGCATTGAATTACAGTAAATATTCAGTTAAAAGGTCTGGTGGATGTTCTAAGAAGTAAATAATAGTTTACCATAGCTTTAGAAAGTATAGAGGCTATTTGAATAAAGTTGGACTAGCTCAGTTGCAGTGGCCATCCCCCAGTGATCTGTGGATGTATGTTAATTCAGCTGTAGGAAAAGATACTCTATAAAGAGATCCTATATACAGTATCACAAGCAAGATGGAAGTTTACTATTTTCCTATGTAACCATACAGAGAAAGGTAAGTGGCCTACTGTGGGTGGGGAGTTCTTGCCTACCGTATCGTCTAGAAACCAGGTTCCTTCTCTCTTGTGGTTCCTCCATTTTTTAGAGTATTGCTCACTTGGTCCCATAGTCAAATTAGCCCATCTGCACCAATTCTTGCTTCCAGCCTGTGGGAAAAGTGAGGAAGTGGACAACACACAATTCCTTTTTGAGGAACTTACAAAAGAAGTTTTGAGAAACTTTTTGTAAGTTCCTCAAAAAGGAATTGTGTGTTGTCCACTTCCTTACTTTTGAGGAGTTGTATTTTGTTGACTGTGTCAACAATATACATTCCTTTTTTTTTTTTGATAGAGTGTTGCTTTTGTCACCCAGGCTGGAGTGCTGCAATGGCATGATCTCAGCTCATCCCAATCTCTGCCTCCCAGGTTCAAGTGATTCTCCTGCCTCAGTCTTCCGAGTAGCTGGAATTACAGCTGCCCACCATCATGCCCATCTAATTTTTGTATTTTTAGTAGAGATGGGGTTTTACCATGTTTGTCAGGCTGGTCTTGAACTCCTGACCTCAGGTGATCCACCCGCCTTGGCCTCCCAAAGCACTGGGATTACAGGCGTGAGCCGCCATGCCCAGCCAGATTCCATTTTTGATAGCTTAGTCACATAACCATTTTGGGAAATATCTCTACCTGGGTGGCCGAATGCCTTCAGCCTTAAGGAGGATGTTCTCCCATTTGTAACAATATGGGTGAACCAAAAGGACATCATGCTAAGTGACATAAGTCAGACACAGAAAGAAAAAGGCTGCATGATCTCATTTGTATGTAGAATCTTTAAAGAAAAAAGTTCAAATATATGTAGAGAGAATACAACAGTAAGTACCAGGGTTGGGGTTGGGGAGGGAGATGTAGGTCGAAGGAAATAAAAGGAGCAAATAAGTAGGATGAACAAGTTAAAAGATCTAATGAGGACTCTAGTTAATAATAGTGTGTTGTATTTAGAATTTTTGCTAAATGAGTGGCTTACAAGCTACCCTTGCCTTGAGGGTGGCAGTGGAATTGGAAACTAAGATGATGGATATGTTAATTTATATCATTATAGTAACCTTTTTATTATATATATATATATCTTATATTGTATACTTTAAATATACATGATAACATTTGTTTTATTAAAGGCAAATGGGAGAGTATTTGCCACACCATGATTTGGAGTCTGAACTATGTTTAAGGATAATGGGAGGCTGCTAAACATTTTTAACATGGGAATATTATTGTCAGATGTAAATCATAGAACATACCCTTGGCTATGGAATGAAGGATGAATTGGAGGCCAGCAGCAATGAAACAGGGCTATGGGAGGCTGTTGCAAAAAAAAGTGGGCATAAGATAATGGCATCGTGGTCTAGAATACAGGCAGAGAAGTCACAAGAGGAGCAGTTCACTTGTGAGGTAGAATGAATCATCCATGTCGGAGAGTTGTAGGACTAGAAGCATAGTTTAATATGGAGGGTGAGGATAAAGTGAAGATACCTGGCTTGGCAACTGGGTGGATGGTGCCATTCCCTGATTATATGCATATATTATGCACTATTTTAGAGATCGCCACAAAATCTACTGACTTTAAATAACTTTTATTTAGCTCTTTATTGTGTGGATCAGTTGGACAGGGCTCAGCTGAGTTGCCTCCTGCTGGTCTCAGCCAGAATCATGCATCTTAGTCCATCTGCGAGTTAACTAAGATTCTGGGAGTGACTGGCTGTAAACATAGTATGACAAGTGCACCTTGGCCAAAATTCTCCCAACAACCAGCAGGTTAGCTTGGACTTACTAACGTGAAGCCAGCAGATTCTAAGAACAGAAAGAGTAAAACTGCCACTACAGACAAGCACTTTTAAAGTTTCTGCATATGTCCTGCCTACTTTGGTCTCATTAAGCAAACAGGAGACAAGGCACATGGCCATGCCTAGACAGTGCAGGAAGGAGCCATGAAAACCTTATGGGTCATTATTGAAATAATCTATTATCTTGATGTAGGAAACTGAATTCAGTGGAATGAAAAAATTGCACTGGACTTGAATTTTGGACAGTGGAAGTGTGTCACATCTTTCTAGGAGGTAAATTTGTTTAATGTTGAGTATTGCTTCACCTCCTTGGACTTCATTTTTTGCATCTGCAGAGAATGAGCCTGATCAACTCCAATGTTCTTTTTCTCTCTGAGATTTCGGATGCTAATTGATTAGTATTTTGTTTCTGGTGGTATATCTGTGGTATAAACAGAAAACCATTTTGAAGCTCATATTGTCAGATATGGTTTCCTTCAACAAGAAACAGAAAAAAATTGAAGTAGCAAAAGTCTTTATTTGGTTGACTTTTTCTGTTCTATTAATCTGTGATTCCACAGTTTGTCACTGATTGTCCAATTTTCATAGGCCACATTGTCCTTATGTTAATGTTTGTTTATGGAAATTAGCATGTCAGCATTAGTCACCACATAAATGATCTTATTCCGTCTTGCTTTCAATTTTCAGACAAACTATATAAATGACAGCTTTGAAATGTGTTCTTTGTGTTTCACACAACTTGGAGAAACATATGAAAGATGATTACTTTCTAGGATATAGTTTGTGGGCTATTTAGTCCACTTTTACTATAAAGCTTTGACTAACTAACTTGGTTTATCTAAAATTGGTGTTTTAATCCTGCATAATTAGGATATCAGTTACTGTGGGGCCACAAGCCTTCATAACGACTCCGTTTATGGTGCAAAGCAGAGGTCACGGAGCAATAATAGAATCATATGATATGGCTTAAGAGTTATATGGGATACTGTAAATTATTTTGTTTAAATCAGCCACATTATAGGAAAGAAAATAACACCCAGAATATGTAGGTATATTGGTCAAGTCATAGGGTGGGAAGGCCATACAAATTATAACTCATACCCAAGTTCAATTTCATCAAATTAAAAGCCTAGACTAGGGCCGTGTGGCTTCTAACTGAGGAATAATTATCTCTAATAGGCAAGAAGTTTGCATGAACAACATCATAAGTACACTGGAGGTTATGTGGTATAGTGGAATTGGTCTTATGAAAGATCTCCCACAACCAGCTATTAGGGCAAATTAATCTCTTTGAAGTGCCTGTTTCTTTATATGTAGAAGGAAATATTTTTTGCTTCTAAGGATTTCATGAGGATGAAGAAACATGTGAAGATCATGCAGTATTAAATTCTGGGTATATATAAATTTCTCAAAAAATTGTTACTTCTTTCATTTCACTCTTTAACGTACAGTAGCTCTCTGACTTATTGGAATGGTCTTGAATTGATTATTGTTTGGGGGGAGAATATAGGGAAATGAACAAGCTATTGGTATCTATTTCAATGAAGAAAGGTTTGTGCTTTTAATTTGGCATTTGCCCAAGTGAATTCATATAACATCTTTAAATACTATATGTATCAACTTGGCAAGTGAATAGCTGGAGAATTGAACTGGGTCAGGGATGTGAAATCTCATTCCATTTTGTCATGAATAAACTCTGTAGTCATGAGTCTCAGTTTCAACTGCCAAAAAGAGAATAAAATATATCTGCCCAGCCAACTTTACAGGGATTTTATAAGGGTTGAATAAATCATTCTGAAAACAACAAATACCAAATGCGCTACAAAAACATGAACTGATTAAAATGTCTGGAATAAATACTTTTCAAGCTACCAGGGAATTACTGATACCAACTTTTGTTTACAGTGGCAAATGGAGACAAACATATAGTGAAAATACAAACACACAATGCAATCCAGTTTGCCACTGAGGTCCTGAAAAATAAGACTGCTTTGTTTTAGACATGCCTTTGAACCCTGTTCCTTTTCAGTGTTCTCAAATGGTTATCTGAAATTGTAGAAAATGAGTGTGAGTCCTGTCAGCATTGAAATTCTCACACCTATGGTTTCATTGACTGCATTTCTTTCTTCTCCAACCTCCCTAACATTGTTCCATATTTTTTTCAGGCTCCCTTCTTTTTGTCTGAAGACCACAGAGGTATAGCTATTTATTTCAGAGGAATCTAATATTTTTTATGTATATAGACTACTGCAGACACTAAATGCAACGTGAAAACTACACATACACATGCGCACACCATAGAAAAGCAAAATGGTTTTGACTTTGGTTCCTAATGAAGTATCAGGTTGTGAATTTATACACAGCATCCTCATATACTAAAGGATTATTTCACACCCTTTTCACTTTATTATTTTTCCCCTTCCTGCCAGAAAATGTGCACATGCAGTGGGCTGGAGAGGGCAAAACACACTCATGTGGAATATTCCCCAGTCAGAAGATATGAACTGTCTGTCTTGCTTTAGATTTGGTGAGCTACCAATTTGTGATAGTTTCATTTTGATTTCATTACTGGGCAACCAGAATGAATGCACAGAGAAAGCAATCGACATATAATGCACCCACTGGAACCTCTAATACAAAGTGTTGGCTGCTTCTGTCAACAGGAGCATCCAGTTACCAAAGGTACTCAAAGGGCAAATGATAGCCAAAATAAGTCACATGTTTGCATGAACCACATCCTGTAAACCTATTATTGAATTAAGAGTAAACGCAGGATGACAGACTGCTTTGTCTATATAACATTTCAGTTGAATGTCCTGTCTGTATTGTGTTCTCAAAAGGCAGATTCAGATGTTTGTGTTAAGATAAGAGCTTACTGATTGCAAGAGAAAGAGAGAGAGAGAGATTGATTGATTGATTGATTGATTGATTGTATGCTGATGCCAAGCCATAAATTACAAATCAGGAAAAATATTTTTTAAATAATTAAGTCTATTCCTGCTCACCGTGTGTGCTGTTTTCTGTGCTAGTGCGTGAAGTTTAAAAAGACAATACAGACTCAGACTTCTAGGAGTTTATTGATTCATGCCTTGCAAACAGCAATCAGCCATTCTTTTAATAAATATTTATCGAGCACTTGCTCTGTGCAGACATTCTGTGCTAAGTAATGGTGATATACCCAAAGCCTTTTGACATTCTGTGGGTGTGGTTGTGAAGAAATAGGCAGATACAAATTATTGCTAATAGGAGTGCTATGGTGTAATCCTTATAACCAGAATTTAGCAATAGCTAAGAAAATTACATATGCAATTGTACTTTGTCTCAGCAATGCAACTCCTAGGAATTTACCCTAAAGGTATACCTCCATAAATACAAAATAGCATATATCCCTTTCTTGTTCCTAAATTGTTGGTTAGTGTCATTATTCTTTTATCATAACTCTAATTTTTTTAAGCTTTTGTCTTTCACTTTTATATGTATGTCTTGCTTTGCTTTATTATTTTCACCTTTATTTGGTTTGTGAAGCGTGTTCTTCTTTTTTCAAAATTCTGGGGATAAAAACAATTTACACATTTTAATTATTTTGTTTTCTAATAATAAAAAGTTTAATTAAAAAAAATAAATAAATAAACCCGAGCCTCTCAAAAAAGAAAAAAAAAGTAATGGTGATATAAAATTAAACAAGATAGTCATTACATTTATCCTCATGGAATTTATAGATTGATAGGGGAGAAAGAAAATTAAGAAAACTGGGCCAATATAGTGTGGGACAGACAAAGTATAGGATGATAGTGATGCTCCTAATCCAGATTTTAAATCACTGTAGATTTGAGGAGGAAATGACATTCCAACCAAGACCTAAACTGTAAGTAGGAGTGAGCCAGGGAAACTGAAAAAGCAATGATTATTCCTTATAGTTTAAGCAACAGGAGTAAAAGCATGATGACAAGAAAACATGGAGTAGTTTAACAAGATATGAACATTCAGAATGTCTGGAGGTTCATCAGGGCTGGTAAGGGGAAAGAATAGTGAGAAATGGAAATGGAGAGCTAGATAGAGGATGCATCCCAAATGTGAAATTAGGGATTTTTTTCCAGGTAGTACTGAAGAGTTATTAAAGGATTTTGACCTGTGGCATGGCATGGTCAGATAAGCCATATTAAAATCTAATGATGACTATGAATAGAGAGATACAGCTATAGCTATAGACACACACACACACACACACACACACACACACACACACACACACTTTAAATATACTGTAATTTTAAAATAATGAAAGACAACACACAGGTGGAAGCAAACAACTCTTTGGAGATTGTCATGAAATAATTTTTAGGAAATAGAAGTTTAACTTTTAATTTTGATCTTGAAGGGAGAGCCCTCTCTCCAGTTTGCACACTGACTAATTTTGCAGCCTATGCTGCAACCGCATCCAAGTGATAGAGAAACCTCTGTGTGTGCCATGGATAGTGAGTATGGGTAAAAGGTGCTGAGTATTCTACTATGTCTGAGGGAATCTCAAGAAAAATAAATAGATTTCTCCTCTCAACAGATTGAGGAAATCAAGGTATTGTTCTATTCTCTGTGAAGATGGAGACATGCACCTGTGGACAACTCCCATGATTAGAAATGATTCCTTGAAATAAATTTGAAGCAGTTTTCTTGGGCTTTGCACTACTGGTCTTTATTTTGTCCTTTGTAGTTATTTTTATAAAAATCTAAAATGTCTTTCCTCTGTCAGTTAACTGGGTATTTGAAGTGATTAAATATGTCTTCTGAGCATTTTCTTTTACTCTTAGAGACTAAACTGCCCTGTTTCCCCAGGTATTTTTCACATAACATGAAAGGTTGCAGTGGTTTCATTTCACTTTTATTAATTTTGAAAAATTGGCAGAGAAGCCATTAGCACATGATGCTACCATTGTAACTTCTAATGGACACTGTTGGTTCTTTCTAACTCTTCTACCATCCTTGCTATTGTTCTCCGAACACACTCTGATCAGTCTAAGTGTATGATTCTAATTCAGAAATTTCACTCCTTATGATCTGTTAAGGATATAATTTCAAAAAGGACAAAACCTTTGTTCACCAGTATGTTAATCAGAGGGTTATCTAAAAGAGTAAAAGTTCAGAAGCAGCTTTCATGCACCGAGGGAACTGGTATTACAAATTGAAATGAGGTACATCAATAAAATATTCACAACCATTGATAATAATGATGACAGTGCTGTTGCTTATTCGTTAGGATGGCTTATTAGTAGGCCATTAAAAAAATTCCCTTTCTTTTCGTGCTGCTGTCTGTGCATTCATTAACTTTGATTTTAACACTGTGGTGTCTAGAACCCAGGACCCAGATGCTTCTCAACTGTCTTCTTCTGAGTCCTAAGTTTGATTTAACTACCTGTAGCTGGTTTTTGGTTAAACACTGTTGTCTTTTCTTTCTCCATAGCATGTAACGTATCGTTATGGAAAACAAAACAATCAAAACTAAGAAAATAGAAAATATCAGAGTTACATCCATATTTTCCTATTTTTAGAGAGAGAATCACTTGTTTATCAATTTGTTCAACAAAGGTCTATTGAACATTTACTTTAAAACAACAGCAAACTCATATTGAGCTCTTAGTATATAACCATAGCGGGCGCTTGAATTACAGTGGAAACTCAGGCAGGTGTAGTTTCTTGACTCATGAAGCTTATATGCTAATGAAATAGATGATTTATTAATAAATAACATCTTTCAGCTTATGATATATTCTATAAATATAATGAAATAGTAACTTATAGTTTGGCTTATACTCCTCTGAATAATTTTCTATGAATAGTATTTACATTTTTTCATTAATCCAAAAATTATACCATACTCTTCATATTGGTAAGCCATATTTCATCTCTGCTTAACAATCTATCATAGTCATCTTTTCAAGTAAGAAATAAGTTTCTCTAACAACGTTATAATCCTTTCATAATCTATAATTTCATAAAACTGCATCACTCAAAATTTCCACCTTTTGTAAGTTCAAATTACTTTTTTCCTATTATAAGCTACTTTTTTATAACCATCCTTACAGTTAAATCTATATATATATAATAATTATTGCATCATTATAGTATCCAATGGAAAAATTTGGGCGATCAGTTACCTCTTTATACAAATTACAAATTGACTTCTAGAAAAATGAAAATGTTTTTCCAACAGAACTATAAAAATTTACTTATTTTTCTACAACCTTTCCCACACTGGTATTTAAATTTTATTTTTAATTTTAATTCTGAAAAGTTCTCTCTGACTTGTCTGACATTGCCTTCTGCTATGCCTTTCGCCATCATCCTGGTTCCACGCTCATTTTCTGCATACTGCTCTCAGGTGTCATTTGAATATTTGTCCAGGTAGACACAATTGAACTTCATTCTATGTAGAAACAGTAATTTCTCCCAACTCCCTGTCCTTAGGAATTTTCTGTATAAAACATGCTTTTTACCCACCAACTACTTCCTGACCTTCCAATTTGTCAACAGTCACCCTTTGACACAAAAGGGTCAAATATTTAATTTTAATTTTTGTTTAGGAACATTGGAGAGATTACAATGTTGGTACAGAGAGTTCCATTATTCAAAGCTGTAAATTTCAGTCTCTAGTTTTTAAGAACTTTTTTTTCTTTTTACAGCAGATCTCTTTCTCTTTCTTTGCTTTTACTTAACTTCAAAATTGATGTCTAGGATGACTGCCAGTAATATTATATCATGCCATATGTTTTGCTTAATTACACTATTTCCTGAATTTATTTTTTGAAGATAAATTTTTTCTCTACTTCGTCAAAACATTAGGAACACTCTTTGTCACACAGATTAGAAGATGGAATATTTTAAAATTATATCTATTTGAAATGTTTCCAGAGATTGGGTAGGGGGTGATTTAACACCTGATCATTTAAATATATGTTACAAATCACAGGATATCAGAATCTTATGGTACATGGGGTTAAGTTAATATGAAATAAAAGCAAGGTTTAGATGTCTTTTGGGTTTGAAGCATATTTTCAATTTACTGTATGTTAAAGCTCAAGTCATTTTTTTCTAATATATTGGTTGGTTCTGTGCATGGGTAATGTATTGATATGAGAAAAACATCTGCATCTTATTAATACTTATAGGGAACATTAAGATGGATTATAACTCAAACAGAATGTCCTCTAATGAATCTTATATTTCTTTTTAATTTTTACATCTTCAACAAATTATAAATGGTCTTGAGGTCACTGGAACGTGTTTGCATACAGATTCTTAAAATTCATGTTTCAAAAGGCAGGTGAAAGACTTGCTAACAAAATTAAGTTGGACCTTTTTTTAAAAAATTATCTCATTTCCTTTATCATTAAAAAGAAAAGGATAAGCACCTAGCAAATATCACCATGCTGTGATATGCAAAATAGATGTCTGATTTTACTAATATGTTTCTCTATTAAATATTCTACATGTTCTCTAATATTTTGGCACCAATTTTACTTTTATCTTTGTTATTTTCTTCTGATTCCTCTCCATCACTCTCTCTTATCTACTCCAAACATTTTGGTTTGAGTAATTACATGAACTTCTCTGAAGGTAGAGTAAGGGTAGCTTGCAGAACTATAAGCAAATATTTAACTTGAACATGAAATTAAAAGGGACATTACGCACCAGAGGAGTGGTACTATTATAGTTTCTTAGCAGTAAAGTATATGATAAAAAGAATGGAGATGGAAATTATACAACTGACTGTGCACTGTTGAATCAGTCAGATATTTTAAAACCAAGCCTTCTAGAGACATGTGTAGTTATAAGAAAAAATAGTAATAAAACCAGAAACAATTCTTATGCTGTAAGAGGAACAACTCCTACTTTCTTAATGTGATTTTCTTAATGTGAAGAATAGACTTAATGTGAAGAACAGACTTTCTTAACGTGATTCAGGACAACCCTGTAGACAATGTATGAACAAGAGCTGCTTCCACAAGAACATGGCATTGGATCCACATCCCTGCCCTGTATAGGAGCAAGTGAATAATATATCTGAGTATTTGTCTCAGAAATATGTATTTTTTAAATGAAATTTTGTGACAGAATCTCATTCTGTTGCCTGGTTGGAGAGCAGTGGTGCTATCTCAGCTCACCGCAACCTCTGCCTCCCAGGTTCAAGCAATTCTCATGCCTCAGCCTCCTGAGTAGCTGAGATTACAGGCACGTGTGACCACACCCAGCTAATTTTTGTATTTTAATAGAGATAAGGTTTCAACATGTTGGCCAGGCTGGTCTTGAACTCCTGGCCTCAAGTGATTTGCCCGCCTCAGCCTCCCAAAGTGTTGGGATTACAAGCATGAGCCACTGCACCCAGCCAGAATCTGTATTTTAATAAGCATTCTGGAGAATTTTTAAGCAATTGAAAAGCACACACACACAAAAACGTTGGATTCCAATTTTTAGATAAATATAGACTCAAAAAAGTTAAGTGATATCTTCAAGTTTATATATCTGTGCAACTTGTTAAAACCCCGAAACAGTTTCTAATCTAATCCATTGCTCTTTCTACAATNATATATAATAATTATTGCATCATTATAGTATCCAATGGAAAAATTTGGGCGATCAGTTACCTCTTTATACAAATTACAAATTGACTTCTAGAAAATGAAAATGTTTTCCAACAGAACTATAAAATTTACTTATTTTCTACAACCTTTCCCACACTGGTATTTAAATTTTATTTTAATTTTAATTCTGAAAAGTTCTCTCTGACTTGTCTGACATTGCCTTCTGCTATGCCTTTCGCCATCATCCTGGTTCCACGCTCATTTTCTGCATACTGCTCTCAGGTGTCATTTGAATATTTGTCCAGGTAGACACAATTGAACTTCATTCTATGTAGAAACAGTAATTTCTCCCAACTCCCTGTCCTTAGGAATTTTCTGTATAAAACATGCTTTTACCCACCAACTACTTCCTGACCTTCCAATTTGTCAACAGTCACCCTTTGACACAAAAGGGTCAAATATTTAATTTTAATTTTGTTTAGGAACATTGGAGAGATTACAATGTTGGTACAGAGAGTTCCATTATTCAAAGCTGTAAATTTCAGTCTCTAGTTTTAAGAACTTTTTTTTCTTTTACAGCAGATCTCTTTCTCTTTCTTTGCTTTTACTTAACTTCAAAATTGATGTCTAGGATGACTGCCAGTAATATTATATCATGCCATATGTTTTGCTTAATTACACTATTTCCTGAATTTATTTTTTGAAGATAAATTTTTTCTCTACTTCGTCAAAACATTAGGAACACTCTTTGTCACACAGATTAGAAGATGGAATATTTTAAAATTATATCTATTTGAAATGTTTCCAGAGATTGGGTAGGGGTGATTTAACACCTGATCATTTAAATATATGTTACAAATCACAGGATATCAGAATCTTATGGTACATGGGGTTAAGTTAATATGAAATAAAAGCAAGGTTTAGATGTCTTTTGGGTTTGAAGCATATTTTCAATTTACTGTATGTTAAAGCTCAAGTCATTTTTTTCTAATATATTGGTTGGTTCTGTGCATGGGTAATGTATTGATATGAGAAAACATCTGCATCTTATTAATACTTATAGGGAACATTAAGATGGATTATAACTCAAACAGAATGTCCTCTAATGAATCTTATATTTCTTTTAATTTTACATCTTCAACAAATTATAAATGGTCTTGAGGTCACTGGAACGTGTTTGCATACAGATTCTTAAAATTCATGTTTCAAAAGGCAGGTGAAAGACTTGCTAACAAAATTAAGTTGGACCTTTTTTTAAAAAATTATCTCATTTCCTTTATCATTAAAAGAAAAGGATAAGCACCTAGCAAATATCACCATGCTGTGATATGCAAAATAGATGTCTGATTTTACTAATATGTTTCTCTATTAAATATTCTACATGTTCTCTAATATTTTGGCACCAATTTTACTTTTATCTTTGTTATTTTCTTCTGATTCCTCTCCATCACTCTCTCTTATCTACTCCAAACATTTTGGTTTGAGTAATTACATGAACTTCTCTGAAGGTAGAGTAAGGGTAGCTTGCAGAACTATAAGCAAATATTTAACTTGAACATGAAATTAAAAGGGACATTACGCACCAGAGGAGTGGTACTATTATAGTTTCTTAGCAGTAAAGTATATGATAAAAGAATGGAGATGGAAATTATACAACTGACTGTGCACTGTTGAATCAGTCAGATATTTTAAAACCAAGCCTTCTAGAGACATGTGTAGTTATAAGAAAAAATAGTAATAAAACCAGAAACAATTCTTATGCTGTAAGAGGAACAACTCCTACTTTCTTAATGTGATTTTCTTAATGTGAAGAATAGACTTAATGTGAAGAACAGACTTTCTTAACGTGATTCAGGACAACCCTGTAGACAATGTATGAACAAGAGCTGCTTCCACAAGAACATGGCATTGGATCCACATCCCTGCCCTGTATAGGAGCAAGTGAATAATATATCTGAGTATTTGTCTCAGAAATATGTATTTTTTAAATGAAATTTTGTGACAGAATCTCATTCTGTTGCCTGGTTGGAGAGCAGTGGTGCTATCTCAGCTCACCGCAACCTCTGCCTCCCAGGTTCAAGCAATTCTCATGCCTCAGCCTCCTGAGTAGCTGAGATTACAGGCACGTGTGACCACACCCAGCTAATTTTGTATTTTAATAGAGATAAGGTTTCAACATGTTGGCCAGGCTGGTCTTGAACTCCTGGCCTCAAGTGATTTGCCCGCCTCAGCCTCCCAAAGTGTTGGGATTACAAGCATGAGCCACTGCACCCAGCCAGAATCTGTATTTTAATAAGCATTCTGGAGAATTTTAAGCAATTGAAAAGCACACACACACAAAACGTTGGATTCCAATTTTAGATAAATATAGACTCAAAAAAGTTAAGTGATATCTTCAAGTTTATATATCTGTGCAACTTGTTAAAACCCCGAAACAGTTTCTAATCTAATCCATTGCTCTTTCTACAATGCTGCACTGAATATATTATTTAGGTTTTCCTGGCTTTTATATTTCACTCCAGTTCTTCTAATTTTATGCCCTTTTATTAGAAAGGTGATGTATGTGAAAGAAAGTACCTAGTCAGGGCATGCCACCCAGAAGGCACTTGAAGATATCAGAAAAATAAATGAGTGGCTGAGCAGATTTCCGCTTCACAGGATCTCTCAAAGTAGGAGTCCAAGGGCTACTGTGAATTTTATAATTTCAAACAGGTAATGCCAAGACTTTATCACCAAATACCTGTGCACAGGAAGTCAGTCTTGGAGTACAAGGTAGTATTTGAATTAAATTTAAGGATTCCCTGACTATACACATTTCAGGCCTTAGAACATGTCACTAATAAAGAGCATGCATGAGGTTGCATTCTTTAAAGATATGTGTGAATTGACTCCATCTACATTATAGACTATATCCTACTCTTTATCAAAGTCTACATAATTATAGACTTGATCACAATCTCTATCATTAGACTTTCAATGAATAGACAGGAAAAAATAATTCAGTTTCTGAAGGCCAATAGTTGGATAATTGGTAAAGGCTCAATATTACCATTGAGGCCATTAAGGTTGATAGGAAATATATTACAAAGAGATATAGATACAGTAGGAAATTACATTTCTGAAAATCATAATTTCATGTGATGTGCCTACTCCTCTGATTTAGGTTAATAATAAAACCCATTTGAAAAGATGAAATATTGCCAGAATGTAATAAATCATTGCTTCTCTCTATCACTTCTACTCTCTCCTCCTCTCTTTCTTTTGCCTCCTCTATTATTTACCTGTTCTGCATTGCCTGTTCACAACTCAAGAGGGTGAACCATGGACCACAGAGCTTCTTTTGAGGTGGCATGTGGAACTAGATTTATGATGGATCGAGGGGATCACTTTGTGGGTTGGTCCAGTTTTTTTTTTTTTTTTTAATCTGAATATATCAAAGAAAGACTGAGCAGGAATCTGAGGTCAGCTATTGACAGACTGTTCAGGAAAGCATCTATGATGGAGAAAAGCAAATAAGTCACTCTCAGAAGGATGATGTATCTCTTAATTCCGCAGCTCTTTAGCTCCTGTCTCTAGGTAACTCATTTGTCCTAGACCCTTGAAGATAATTCTTAACTGAAGGTCAATGGCCTGCCCTGTTATTTTTAGGAGGAAAAGGTTATTCTGCCAGGATGATTCACTGTGTGTATACAAACAAGAGCTGTGTTTTTTCACTGGCATACTGAGCATGGAGTGACTTAGTTTTGAACATTTTATATTCCAAGGTCTTTATGTCCTCAAAACCTTCAAAACTACTGCAACGGGGTCCTGAACCACCTTCTTGCTGTCACTCTATTTTCTTCCATACATACCCCCAACATTATCCAAACAAGACTATGTACCCATTCTTTCTTTCTTTCATTTTTATCCCTTCTGTCCCTTCATTTTGTCCTACTTCTATCCCCTTCTTACTCTTCAGGGTCTTGCCTACTGCCAGACAATTTAAAATACAAATCTAAATTATGTTAAAAAAAACTGATCCATTTTTTTCTCTTTTCTCAAGAGTCATATGTGCATCCAGTTCTTTCTGCTATGTGTCTGTATAGAAGTAACAATTTATTTTAGTTTCTCATGACTTTTCTGGATAATCCATAATCAAATCTCATAATGTCTCTTGTTCTGGAAACTTTGTTTTGGAGGACAAAAGACATAGCCCTGATGTCATGTAATTCCAATTGTTTGTGACAGATACAACGTAGGATTCATTAACGGACCATTGCATCCTGCTGTCATATTAATCAACAGCGCAATTGGTTTTTCACTTGGGTTATGATTTTACTCTTTGGGACTTGTTTTTGTTGCTGGAGATTCAGAGTCAATGTTCACATATTCCAAAATTAAATACCGAGTTATCCTGTACCATTACTGTCTTCTTTTTCTCCAAAGAATTATTGCATAGGTTTTCCATTTTCTTCCGGGATTAGACCCTGTCTATTAAGTTGTTCATTCAAAAGAGAACTAGAACTGAAAGATTTGTAGTGGAATCAAAACAAAGTACATTCTTAATGTATCAACAGTCATTTCAGATTCTTTATAAATCTTCAGGGTCTCTTTAGAAAGTCTATTTTTCTTACCTGGATATTTTAAAGCAAAATGTGTTGAATTAACTATCTAAATCTTATCTAAAATGATTTGTAATGAAAGTATTAGTTCAACACAATCATATACATAGGACATTGTGTGGAAGGTGGCAAAATATTCATATTATTTATAAGGTTTAAGGTTTCATTTATCCCTGAAATATTCCAACCCCTATTGAACTGATTATGCACAGCAACTCTGAGGACTGCAGAGTCTTTACAGTGTTTACACAAAATATTGTGTTTGCAATATTTTTCTCTTCCGAATTGTCTTAGCTCCTTAGTAAGATTGCATTCTCTCTGAGGGCTTTTTGCTCTGCTGTTTCAGCCCTTTATACATGCCTTTATTTTAAGCAAGTGCGTAATGGGCTATCGTGAGTCACTTATCGATGGCCCCTTTCTATGACTGATGGCTGGATTCTCCAAGACAAGGACTGAGCCTTGGTCCTTTATCCCACTGAGAAATATTCAGCCTGGCATTTCGTGAGCACTCAGCAAATATTTATTGTTCTGGAGTTGTATTGAAAGCAAATAATCTTTGATTTATTTTTTGTCTCCCATTAGAACATGATACATAGTAGGTATTGAACAAATAATTGTTTTCATCACTTCGGTTGTCTTCTTCTGGGTACATTTCTTTGGGGCAATAAATATAGATGCTATATTTTTTCTAGTACTTAAAGCTAAAAATGTAAATGAAATATTGATATTATAACCAAGTGTTTGTGAAGACAGCTATCAGACAGAAATCACTTTCTTTAATATTACAAAATGAAAAGTTCCATGTCTTCCAAAATACTTGAATGGTTGGTGTCTTTAATTTTTAAATTAAATAACTTATTTATTTTTAAAAATTAATAGATATTATTTTTAGAGCAATTTTAAGTTTACAGAAAAATTCTGCAGAGCATACAAAGAGTTCCCCATATGGTCCCTTCCATACCATATACACAGTTTCCTCTATTATAAACAACTTGCTCAACCCAAATGTCCATCTGTGACAGACTGGATTAAGAAAATGTGGCACATATACACCATGGAATACTATGCAGCCATAAAAAAGGATGAGTTTGCGTCCTTTGTAGGGACATGGATGCAGCTGGAAACCATCATTCTTAGCAAACTATCACAAGAAGAGAAAACCAAACACCGCATGTTCTCACTCATAGGTGGGAACTGAACAATGAGATCACTTGGACTCGGGAAGGGGAACATCACACACTGGGGCCTATCATGGGGAGGGGGGAGGAGGGAGGGATTGCATTGGGGAGTTATACATGATATAAATGATGAATTGATGGGTGCTGACGAGTTGATGGGTGCAGCACACCAACATGGCACAAGTATACATATGTAACAAACCTGCACGTTATGCACATGTACCCTAGAACTTAAAGTATAATAATAAAAAAAAAACAAAACAAAACCAAAAAAACTTGCATTTATGTGATACATGTTTTATGTGACAATAATTGATGAACCAATATTTATACATTAATAGTAACTAATGTTTATAGTGTATACTAGGGCCGACTCTTTGGGTTGTATATTATATAAGCTTTGCTAAATGCATAATGTTATGTATCCATCATTAGAGTGTCATACAGAATAGTTTCACTGCCCTAAATTCCCATGTTCCCCTTTGTTCCAACTATTCATCCCTCCTCCTTACCTTTCCCTTCATCCTCACAAACCCCTAGCAACCACTGATCTCACTACTGTATCTGCCTTTCCCAGAATGTCATATATTTGGGAATCATAAAGTATGTAGCCTTTTTATACTGGCTTCCTCTACTTAGCAATATGCTTTTAAGATTTATCCATATATTTTCTTGGATTGATAGCTCATTTCTTTGCATTGATGAATAATATTTCATTGTACGAATGTACCACAGTCTGTTTATCCGCCCGCCTAGTGAAGGACAGCTTGATTGTTTCCAATTTTAGGCAATTATGTATAAAGCTGCTAGGAACATTTGCAGACAGGTTTTTATGTGGATATAAAATTTCAACTTATTTGGGTAAATTTTTTTTTTCATTTATTTACCATTCAAGTCCAGCTACTACTAATATGCAGTGTGTGGTTTTGTCACTTTGAATACAATACTTATCAACATTTGACCGGTGAAAACAGGAAAATCGTGATGCTGTAAAGATCTATCAAGTGCAGATTTGGCTTGCAGGGGAAATACTGGGCAGTGGCTGAGTATGTAGACTGAAACAATAGATGGACTAAGTTCAAATACTTCTTCTTTATCTTTTCACCCCATGGTCCAGGAGAAGTGGCTTAACTTTGGCTCAATCCCTTCATCTCATTTCAGAATGGAGACAACAGTGGTATGTCACAAGGTTGTTATAAAGCTTAAGTGAGATCACATCTACAAAGTGCTTAAAGCAGTGCTTAATAAAAAAAAAAGAGTTGTTATTAGAGAGATTATTGTGTTGGTGTAGATCTTCCTACATACATCAGATTTGTGAATGGAAGAAAAGCTGAAAATTATCAATCTGGTGAGCTTTAAAAACAAAGCTTGTCATTTGTTCATGCATTCTCAACAACTACGTACTGAGTGTAAATATGAGCCAGAAATGTTGCTGATATTTGAGATATTAAAAGGAAAGACAGCATCCTTGTCATTAAGGAACAAATGTCTCCAGAAAAGAAATGACCTGTAATCCTAGCACTTTGGAAGGCTGATGTGGGTGGATCAAGGTCAGGAATTCGATACCAGCCTGGCCAACATGGTGAAACCCCATCTGTACTAAAAATATGAGCATAAGCCAGGTGTGGTGATGCACACCTGTAATCCCAGCTACTCGGGAGGTTGAGGCACTACAGTTACTGGAACCCGGGAGGCAGAGGTTGCAGTGAGCCTAGACTGCACCATTGCACTCCAGCCTGGGTGACAGAGCAACACTGTCTCAAAAACAAAAAACAAAACAAAACAAAAAAGGGAAAGAAAAGAAAAGAAAAGAGATTACTTCAGTATAGTATGAAGTAGGTCTGGGTTTTCACAAATGGGCAATAACCGTCTCCTGACACTTTGCAGGCAGGAATCTGTTTTACAGAACTACCATCATGAACTCAGGAGTCAAATGAGTCAGGTCCCTGACCCTCTCCTAGAACCACCTTACTGTGGAAACTTCAGCAGTTTCCTTATCCCTTCCAAGCCTCAATTCCATTGTTAAGCTTATATATTAGATGTTTATTTTCTCCCCTAAGAAAAATGTGAGGATTAGTTGACCTAATTAATAGAAAAGGCTTAATATTATCACCTAGCACACAGTAAATGCTTAATAAAAGTTAGCAATTATTACTAATCCATGAATTTTCATTAGGTAGTTTAGATAGATTTTGCGTTGTGAGAAGCAACTGATTTTTCAGATTTCCTGTTCACAGGGATCCTAGCCTGAGAGAGACAATTAGTTAAGTTGAAGATATTCTGAATAATTTGTGAGCTCGAATCAACAGATCAGAAGTCTATTTTGGATTCAGTTAATTCAGCTGACCACTCAAGATTAAGCTGAATTCCTTGTTTTCTTTAATGAGATATGTTTGATGCTTCTGTGACTGTCTTGTACAGCTAAACACCGACAGAAGTGTGATGTTTAAATTAATGCCAGCCATACTAATCAAAGGTTATTTGCTTTACTGTTTAAACAGATATTATTCATGGCAGGAGCTGATGTGTTTTGATTTTTCAACATGTCAACTATAAGATCAGAGTGGATATTTTAGCCTTGTGATAACTCCCTATAAATAGAGGCATAAATTATAAATGCTCATTGATGTAATTATAAATTGGCATTTGGGATCCTTTTAACCTAGCAAAATAGAATGGCCCTGAATTAGAATATTGCACTGGGGGTGACTTCTATTTCTAACACTTTATAAGCCTGGAATTCTTGGTACGAAGAAGACCCTACTACTTTCCACTTATCCTATTGTAAGAAATCCTTTGTGATCATTTACGTGTTTGGTGACTTCTCTTCCTCCTAATTGTATGCCTGGTCCAGCTACTTATAACAACTTCATGCTTATGTACCAGGAGGTAGGCATTAGTAAAATAGTAGTAAAATACAGCAGTGTGTCTCATTTTTATAGCTTTTATCACTCTAGTCCTTGAAAGTCAATATTTAGGGGAGATTATCAGGGAAGGTACAGTAATCATTATCAACAACTCCTTGGGCCTAAAGTAAGATGTTACTCCACTTGGAATTAAAATCCTTCTCTCTTGTTTACAAGGTGAAAGCTTGGACAAGTAAATTAACCTGCTAGTTTCTAGATATTTAAAATGAGAAAACAGTACTGAAAAAATAATGTTTTTTTTTTATGGTTTTATTTGTTTTGTTTTCTTTTGAGACATACATGAGATTATTTAGAAGCATTGGATACATGACAAAAAAAACTTTTTTGCCCTGTATTAATATCTTTATTAGTTCTTGACAACTAACCCACCCTGTGTACCTGAAGCAGGTTAGAGTGATGTGTGAATGGGGTTGGGTATGAAATTAACTATGCCCTCCTCTTTTTTAGTGGCACAGAATGCTTTTCTATTATGCCCTAAGATATCTCTATCACTTTGTTTTTTAGTGGCTCCAGTGACTTCTCCCAAGTTTAATGTGCCTGCTGAGATCTCTGATTTATATCTCCTTTCAAAATTCCTCCTGCAGCTCCAAATTCTCCCCTGTATACCTTTGGTTTACTAAATAATAAATGGGCCATTGTTCCTTTCTCCTTTCCTATGCATCCAGTACAGTACTCAAAGTATATTTCAAGGAAAAAATGACAACAATCTTCAACTCTTCTCCTTCCTTACACCCTAAGAAATTGAAGGACATCACTAGAATGAACGCAAAACAAGTGAACACGTGAATAATATTACAAAATAAACATACTGAACTTTTGGTCTCCTAAAAATGGAGAGAAGGCTGATGTCTCCATTTTGCAGTACCTCGTCCTCAGAACTTCAGGAAATACCTGAATATAGACAACATTGACCCAATGACAAAAACACACAGATGAGACTTGATGGCGTAAGTAACAGTCTCATGTTGATTCCGTGTGCACACTCATTTGGCCAATTTGTACAACTTTCTAGGATCAATTCAGATTGCCTTCCATCTAGCTCAGTTAGCAGATTACCATGAGTGTGTTAATAAAATGCAGGCATTGGAATTTGGTATCTAGATGTTTCTTGACTCATTCCTTACTCATACAATGATGCTGTGTCACTCAACCATAAAATTGCCACTAATGGCATCAGGATCCCAGTAAATTCTTTTTTTCCACAAGATACTTAGCCTCACCTGTGATTCCAAATGAGAGTTTGTAAGGTTTAGGAAGAACTGTCAGGAAGAATGTCTTCAAACTTTTCATCCCTCCAAGCACAACCTGAATGTCTAACTTCTTGGCCAGGGTAACAGTTTTTGTAGCTGGCCCCATCACTAGATGACACTTTTACAGTGTACTTATGAGTGTCCTGAGCTCGATAAAACCAGGGCAATTGATATTGACATAACCTCTTCTTTAAAAGAGGCGTCCCATTTTAAAAGGTCTTGAGGAATTACCATTGAATCAAGAGACAAGTAACCTGATAATTCATCTTATCTGGGCCTCATCGTTTGCCCCCTTTTATAAAGGGAAATTGTCTAATTGGGAAAAACAGCCTCTCTTTCCAAATGAAGGTTAAATAAGTCAGTAACAGGTAGAAGCACGTAGTTTGTAGGCTACTTTTCTCAATACATATTTTACTACATATGAAAAATCAGATCAAGGGTTGAGGAGGTTTATTAGGGGATAAAAAATATCTTTACAAGCTTCTATATTTCATCCTTGAGTCAATCATGCTGTAATGAGCACCAAGCACAGGAGGTAAAATGAAATGGAATGTTTGAGGCAAAAGAAAATCTCTGTGGAAATTAACCTGGCCTCAAAAGAGCCTTTAAAAAACAAAATGCTGCCAACAGCAAGTCAGTCCAACTGCAGATTTCAAGGTCAGCATTCGAACAGGACAACAAATGCAAATATTACCTTAACAATTTACAAAGTTACGGAAGTAAAAAGATGGTTTATTCATTAATGTAGACTACTGCTCTTGGAACCGTAAAAATCACTATCCTTTTCTGACACCTGTACTGTCCCTTTTGATACAAATATGATCAGATCCCTTGGGAAAGCGTCACCTTCATGTCAATAAATGACCCTACGTTTGCTTCAGTGTCCACAGCAATCAGCAGACTTGACTCCCTATTAATGGTTAAAGAAGGAGTTAGAAATTGAAACAATATATGGAAAAAAATTAAAGAACCCTTTATAAAAAAATAATTTTTCCCTTGAAGAGTTAGTCATGGGTACTGTGCAAAGAGTGAAGGAAACACATGACTGCGTTTGTCCTCAGGTTACTGCTTCCTAGTTCCTGCTACAAAAGTGCCAGAAGAAAGGGATAAATATCCCCAAAAATCTGTGGGCATCTGAATCAAATTCTTTACTTCTTTTAATGAGTAACCTATCAAGAAATAAGGATAACTTTACTGGGAGTGGTAACCCATTCCAATCCCAGATCAGAAATCATTGCCTTTTAAAGTAATATTAATGGTTGGATTCTATGTGCATTATACACCAGTATATATAAACTGATATGAAAATAAATATGAAAAGCTAGAAGAGCAAATAAGAATAAAAAAGGAAGCATTTTATATACTTCTCCAACTCTCAATTCCATCCTACAATCGAATGCAGAATTACATTTTGAAGCAAAAACACATCCAAATTACGATATCCAAGTTATCTCAAATACCATCAGATAATAAATTGTATCACTGTTAATTGCACATTGAATCATATCAGTCAGTAAAGAGACACTGATACATATGATATAATAATGTAGACAAGTTTAATTGCAATGGAACTTAGGGGTTTTCTGGAATGATAAACCCAAGGAAACAGCCCACATCAGAATTATTTATGTCAGCTTTCCAATTTAAAGAGGAGCCAGTAAGCTGCACCTGGTAAGAGACACTTTGCTATTATTGCTAATTATTGCTATTATGTACTACATTTATACAGTGTTTATACTCCACGGAGCCTAAAGTGTTATACTGAGACTTTGGCACATCTGATACAGTGAAAATGAAAGCAAAGAAAGCTAGAAAAGAGATTAAGAATAAAAAAAGAAACAAAGAGGGATGGAGGCAGGAATGAGGAGAAAGAACAATAGCAAATAATTTCTAGTTCAAATATCCTTTTCAATGCATAAAGTACCTTGCAGCCTACCAGAAGTACTAGATGGAAAAAAGACCTAATGTAATTAAACAAACCTACTTAATTATTGTATAGCTATCTCATTTAATCTTTACAATACTCAAATAAGGTGGACATTCTCGTCTGCTCATTACAGACAAAGAGCAGACTCAGGGAAGATTATCTAATAAAGTCAGACAAGCCAAATGCCTGCTGAGTGGAATCCCTGAAATTTGACCCCAGGTTGGTCTGATTCTTAAGGTCAAGAAGTTCTATTATAGTCTCCTGAGCCTCAATACCTCTAGATTTTTCAAGATTTTGTCAAATGTGAGATCTAAATGCTGGGAACGTTTTAGGAACTATTTGGACATGACTATTTATGGCTTTGTGACATTCACTCCTGCAGTTTTTCAATTCTTTATATATTTTTCAGTTACTCTGTGGTATGTGAGGCTTATTTTCTGGCACTTTTACATTTTATAAAGTTTTAATGTTTTATTTTATTTTCAACTTTTATTTTGTTTCATGGGTACATGTGCAGATTTGTTACATGGGTTAAATTGCATGTTGCTGAGATTCAGTGTACAAATGATCCCATCACCCAAGTAGTGAACATAGGACTCAATAAGTAGCTTTTCTTTTTTCTTGTATTTTTATTTTATTTTATTTTATATTTTGAGACAGAGTCTCACTCTGTTGCCAGGCTGGAGTACAATGGCACGATCTCGGCTCACTGCAACCTCCGTCTCCCAGGTTCAAGTGATTCTCCTGCCTCAGCCTCCTGCGTAGCTGGGACTACAGGCGCATGCCACCACGCCTAGCTAATTTTTGTATTTTTAATGGAGACGGGGTTTCACCGTGTTGGTCAGGATGGTCTTGATCTCTTGACCTTGTGATCCGCCCACCTTGGCCTCCCAAAGTGCTGGAATTGCAGGTGTGAGCCACCGTGCCCATCCTCTAAATAGCTTTTCAACTCTTACCTCCATCCCACCGTCCCCGTCTAGTAGTCTCCAATGTCTGTTGTTCTCATCTTTATTTTCATGTGTACGTAATGTTTATCTCCCACTTATAAGTGAGAACATGTGTTATTTATAATTTTTAAAACTGTTCCTGAATCCTAATCCTTTGACATATGTTTAGGATCACATAGTTAGATAGATAGAACTCAAAAACCTGAATGAGAATTCTCTGCTAAGCAGATGAAAAAAGTTTTCTCTATTTTAATCAGTATTTCATTATTAAGGCAGTTCCCCTTGAGATGACTTAATGTTTCCTCCCAGTAAGAAGAATGAATCATTCTCTCAGATTTTCATCTCAGAGTTAGAAGGAAAACTTCAGACATCACCATGAAATAGCAAGAACACACTTACGTTGCCCATGTGAACATGTATTAGAAACCTGTCTCTCTGGATGCCTGCCTCTGCCTCTGAAGATAACTTTGAGTGTGGTTGAAAAGTGTTTATACTGAAGTATTACTGAACAGATGGTATAATTCAATATATCTATGTATATTATGATGCCAATTTTTGGAAATATACCTAATATACAAAACAATACACAAATATGCAAAATAATGTAGTAAAAATAGTTTTAGAAAAGATTCTTATTAACTTTGGGAGATTTCCCACTAGTGCTTTATGTTGGCATGAGAATTTCCAGAACTTATTAAAAGGTACCCAGTAGAAAGCTAGAAGGTAATGAATTACCCAAAGGATCATATTGTTTATAGAAAAATACAACAAACCTGCCAGGAGTGGATGTCTAATTTCATTAAAATAATATGATAAAAAAAAAAAAGGTGGAGAATACCAATTGATATGGTCTAATTCTAGAGAGATCAAAATGTAGGAGCTAAAAGGAAATAATCAGACATTAGGAAGTCTATTTCTTCAATAATCAGATATATCTAATTTTAAGAGACTCCTGGTATTCTTGTCAGATGGTTCTCTGATAGCATAGTGAGAATAATTTGAATGTTGGACCCACCAACTAGAAGTTTGAATCCTGGTTCTGCTATATATTAGGTACATGACTTTCAAAAACTATATAATCTGTCTAAACTAATTTTTTCACCTATGTAATAGAGTTAACAGTGCCTACCTCATAGCACATGATCAAATGAGATCAAATAGAATTTGGTACAATTTCTAGTGTTTACCAATGAATGCTACTTATTATTACTTGTAATATGTTTACAAGCAAGAAGATTTCAATATAGTTTTTTTTTTTTTTTTTACTCCCTTTCTTACTCTAATTTTAATCCTAAAGTTTCCTGTTTCCCTGTCATCTTTACAGCCCCATCACCACTATAAAGCAAAGATACTCTTAGGGGATTCCCCTGTGATGATTCTAAAATCATACAATACAATGATTTCTTGAATATGGCACCAAAAAAAATAAAATAAAATAAACATGCAACAAAAGCAAAAGTAGACAAGTGGGATTACGTGTTACTAAAAAACTTCTCCACAGTATAGAAAATAATCAACAAAATTAAAAGGCAACCTAGAGAATGGGAGAAAATGTTTGGAAATCATAAATCTGATGAAGGATTAATATCCAAAATATATAAGAAACACCTACAACTCAACAGCAAAATAACAATAATAATAATAATTTGAATTTAAAATAAGCAAAGGAGCCTGGGCAACACGGAGAGAGGTGTTGCATGCCTGTGTTCCCAGCTACTGGAGAGGCTGAGATGGGCAAATCACCTCAGCCCGGGAATTTAAGGCTGCAGTGAGTCATGATAGTGTCACTGCACTCTAGCCTGGGTGACAAAATGAGATCTTGTATCAAAAAAATAAATTAAATGGGCACAGGATCTGAATAACATTTCTAAAAAGGAGGCATACAAATGGTCAACACATATATGGGAGGTGCTCAACATCACCAATCACCAGAGAAATGCAAATCAAAACCAAGATGAGCTATCACCTCTCACCTATTAGAGTGGTTATTAAAAAAATATAAGATAACAAACATTGGTAAGAATGTGAAGAAAAGGGAACCCTTATACTCTGTTGGTAGGAATGTAAATGGGTGCAGCCACTATGGAAAACAGTATGGAGGTTCCACAAAAAATTAAAAATAGAATTGCCATAAGATCCAGCAATCCCACTTCTGGGTATATACCCAAAGAAATTCAAATCACGATATCAAATAGATATCTGAACTTCCATGTTAATTGCAGCATCATCACAATAGTCAAGATATGGAAGCAACCTAAGTGTCCATTCATGAATGAATAAAGAAAATATGATATATAAATATACAACCAAATATTCAGCCTTTATAAAAGGAAATCCAGCCACTTGCAACAACATGGATGGATCCAAAGAACATCATGCTAGGTGAAATAAGCCAGACACAGGACAAACTCTGCAAAATACCACCTACATTAAAAAATTGAAAATAGTTAAACTCATAGAAGCACAGAAAAGATTGGTAATTTCTCGGGTCTACGGGGAGAGAGAAATGGGAGGTGTTAGTCAAAGAGTACAACGTTGGCCGGGCGCGGTGGCTCACGCCTGTAATCCCAGCACTTTGGGAGGCCGAGGCGGGTGGATCACGAGGTCAGGAGACCAAGACCATCCTGGCTAACATGGTGAAACCCCGTCTCTACTAAAATACAAAAAATTAAAAAAATTAGCCGGGCTGTGGTGGCCGCCTGTAGTACCCAGCTACTCGGGAGGCTGAAGCAGGAGAATGGGCATGAACGCCGGGAGGCGGAGCTTGCAGTGAGCCGAGATCAGCGCCACTGCAGCTCCAGCCTAGGCAGAGCCAGAGCGAGACTCCCATTCAAAAAAAAAAAAAAAAAAAAGGAGTACAATGTTTAATTGTGCAAGATGAGTCCGGCAGAGATCTACTGCACAGCCTACTACCTATAGGGGCAAGCTGGCTATACTTAAATACTTGCATACTTTAAAATTTGCTTAGAGAGATCTTAGGTAAGTGTTCTTATCATAAAATTATAATAAATAAAGAGGATTGGAGGGAACTTTTGGAGGTGATGAATAAGTTTATGAAGTAATCATAATGATGTTTTCAAGGGTAGTATATACTTATCTCCAAACTTATTTACTTGCACATTTTAAATATGCACAGCTTTTTGTATGTCAGTTATAGCTCAATAAAGTGACTTTTTTTTAAAATGAAAAGACCATCAGTAATAACGATTTTGAATAAAATATAAAATTAAATTAAAAAAATAAAAACACAGCCGGGCACGGTGGCTCACGCCTGTAATCCCAGCACTTTGGGAGGCTGAGGCGGGTGGATCACGAGATCAGGAAACCATCCTGCCTAACACAGTGAAACCCATCTCTACTAAAAATACAAAAAATTAGCCGGGCGTGGTGGCGGGCACCTGTAGTCCCAGCTACTCTGGAGGCTGAGGCAGGAGAATGGCGTGAACCAGGGAAGTGGAACTTGCAGTGAACAGAGATCTGGCCACTGCGCTCCAGCCTGGGCGACAGAGCAAGACTCTGTCCCCCTGCCCCCCCACCCAAAAAAAATACTGGCTGATAAACATTTTGCCCATATTATTGTTTATTTGGGGTCCTCTTTTATTACTCCCTAAAATCATAGCCTAAGAGTCAGGAATTGATAATTTACACAATGAATAATTCATAATGTATATTTGCAAGCCAGTGATACCTTCAGCCAGCGTCCCAACGACCAAAAGCCAAATTTCTGAAGAGCAACTACATTCAATATTATGCTTGGCCAATGATGTAGTGGTAGCACTGAGAGAGCCATCAATGGGATAGAGGTGGTTTTGTTATAGCAAATGAGGAGAGAGCCATATTCTCAGGTTCTGAGGCAACTTACCCCATATACAGCATATTTCTGTGAACTCCAGATAATCAGTTTATGCTCATGAAGACTGACAGTTGCTTACCTTCAATATGTGCTTTTATAAAAAACTTGTTATGACATAAAATTGTTCAGCCAACTTTCAACCACAGAGACAATATGTATTTCATAATTATAAGAAATGTTGAAGGTTGATGGCAGATTTTAACATGCAATATTTTCTTATACTTATTTTAAATATACTAATGTCACCTGGGATACAGTTTTCTAGGGCAGAATTATAGAATAGAAATTAAAGGCAGAGCCAACTGGTTAATAGCAAAATTAATGGGTTGTATTTGCCAAATCAATCATCTACGTTGGATTGACCACATTGTTGCTTTCTACTCCCTTATTATCAAGGCTTTTTTTGTTTGTTTGTTTTGTTTTGTTTTGTTTTAAGGTCAGTTTCAACTACTCCAGCACATCACTAAATGATTAATACTCTTCCCAACAAAGACTAATTATTTGTCAAAGTCGAATTAATCCATTCATTCAGGCTTGTGGATGTTTGTTATTTTCCATAAGATTAAATGTATATTGCACAATCATCCATAGTCATAAGATTCTTAGACAATGTTTGAGTGGTTGTCAGGGAAACAATGTGCATATCCGGTCTGCTGTAATATTGAGCTAAGTGCACACACATGCACACACAGAGACTCACATGCATGGAATAGCTGTCAACAAGTTTGTTAAGTATGTGTCTGACAGGTAGAAGTTAATTTTTCTTTTTGAGGATATTACTAATTATATGTGTGTGTGAATACATATTTCATTTACATTAAATTCACAGCATGCTTTCTGTTCACAGCAATAATATATTATGCTTTAATGGTGTTCACGATACAGCCCATTGATTTCAAGAATTTTTACAGGAAGTGAATAGCAGATACTATTATTAAATATATTTAGACTGATGATAACCTCAGCAGATAACCTCAGCAGATAACCTTACACATTAAAAGAAACAGGAAGTGTAGCAGATACTTTACCTGTATTATCTCACTGATTCTCACCAACAAGCAACATCCCTGTGATACAGGTGTTATTATCTCAGTTATACATAAGAATACTGAATAACAGAAATGAAACAACCTGGGTGTGAACACATAAGTATGAATTACACCCAAGTATTAAGAACTAAGTACACAAGAATTAACATTTATGCCCAATCCTTTCTCTGACTTAAATCTTTAACCACTATATGATACTACTTAAGATTCTGGCTTCTCAGCTTAATTTTCCAGATTTTCCCCAGGCACAATTTAAACTGCGAAATGACCTAACCATAAAGTTCTGAAAACCAGTTCAAGAGCAAAGGATTCTTTGGAAGATTTAAAACACAGACCACCACAAAAACCTTGTCTGATTACAGTCTAGATTAAGATCCTCAGATGATCCTTCTCTCCATCTAGAATGCCTGTTTCACTTGTTTTCCTGAAAACTCCCTACTCCCTCAGGTTTAATTGAAGCATAGCCTCCTCTGTGAAATCTTTTTTGATTTTCCCCCAGAAAGGGTTATTTTTTCCTTTATATGAATCTTGTATCTTTTACATGGTTTCACTGAAATATACATGCTCTCACAATTACTGTCTTGATAGTTCATAAACTCTGTGAGAAGTCTGAGAGGCCATTTATTAATCTGCATTGCATAGTAGTTCCAAAACTTCAGTTCACATCAAAATCATCCAGAGGACTGGTTAAAACACAGGATGCTCAGCCCTGCCCCCAGAGATTCTGATTCAGTTGATCTGGGATGGGGCCCATGAATTTGTATTTCAAAAAAATTCCCAGGTGATGTTGATACTGTGGTCCAAGAACCACAATTTGAGAACAACTCATGTATCAACTAACACATAAAAATGTGTTAAATAAACATTTTACTGTACACTGAGCTTTATTCTTCAGAACAAGTTGCTGTAATTGTTTACCGTATGAAGAGTGATAAACTAATAACCATCAGATATAGCACTGATTCCCACAAACAGTAAGAAGGGGGTATCAGAAGATAGTATGAAAATACACGTCAGATTTTGTCTTCTCCAATATTCCTAACCAGTTATTTAGAGCTGAATGGAGGAAGTAGAAAAGACTTTCAGCTTTGAAACACAAAAATAATTTCAGTTTTCTGTCTCTTCTGAATTTAGTCTTAAGATTCTTTGATGCATTTATCAAAAATGCAAAAACTAATTTCAGTTTGAATGATTTGGGTGAGGGTAGGTTTCACATAATAGGAATAGACTTGGATTTTAAGCTTTTTATAGAAATAATTAGGTTTAAAACAGCTTTCTGGGCCTACACGAAGCCTAATTAATTAATCTATATTCTTCAAAAAATAATATTTTGTATTATAATTAAATTGGTATGTTTTATTAAAATTGATAAAATGAGTGCATAAATACTGCTTAGACCCAGTAAGATGTTGCCCTTCTCAAACTTTGTGTTAGAATCTCCTGCTGACCTACAACTTCCATATATACCTCCTAACATCTTTAGGTTACCTTTGCTCTTTATAACTTTATCTCCTCTTCTTTCCAAATAGGGTTTTAAAGAAGATTATGACATTAGTCATTTTTACTTTAATATTACTTTAAGTCATACTGCCTCCCTTGGTATTTGTTTGAAGGTTAATTATCCATCTCTAATTTAAACAAATCAATGGCTTTGGTACCTGCCAAATATCTGTCAGTAAAGCAATGGGAAACACAGACACACACATGCTCACATGTATATGTTACTTCTAACTCCATGTATGTATGAATCTCATCTTTAAATCAGACTTTCCTTGAATTCCACTAAACCAAGTGTAGCAGAGGATCTATAAACAGTTATAGCATAAGCATGGTTTTGTGTCTTCTGTTTACTTACATGTGCTTTCACAGTAAAGAAATGTGATCAGAGTCACTAACTCCAACTTGGAAGGGACGTTTTAGCTATGTAAGGCAAACCTGACATCTAGTAAGACGTGTGACAACACAGTTACTGAACAATATATATGATGACACATTCACTACTCCACAAGGCTATCCAATCTGTGGTCAATAATTCTAGAAATATATTTCTTTCAATATTCTAAAGTTTACCCATCCATTATAATTCTTTCTCACAGAACTACACTTACCATCTATACCCCAAACACTATCTTTTGAAAGATAAGAGTCAGTATTAATAAAACAATTTTAAAATTACCCAACATGGATCTAATATGCCTACAAAGCAATAAGTCATAATTTAATTATTCATGGAAATGAGAATTCTTGATCAGGTACTTCAATTATGATTATGCTAATTTTCTGTGATTATTCCTGAAGGTTTCCCATGATGAACAGCTTGCCAGAAAAATCAAGCACTCAAGTTAATCAAGTGAAATAAGTTAATCCATTAAACACCAAAATAAAGATTCAAAGATCAATTTCTTCATCTGTCTTGCATCAATTCATTTCTTGGTATATGATCGGAATTGATATAATTTATGATGGAATGTCTAGCTTTAAAGTTTGATTCCTGAAAAGTGAATTTAGAGTATAATGCTCAAGAACCTAACAGGCCCAGATTAGCAAAAAATTCATCTTTGCTATTTACTGAGTTTATTATATGTCATGAGAAGTCTAAACAACTCCATCAGATTTTCATAAATTTGCATTACAGCAGAGTTTCTCAACCACAGTAGTATTGACATTTTGTACTGGGTAATTCCTCATTTTTATAATCTGTCTTCTGCATTTTAGGAAGTTTAAAAGTGTTACTGGCCTCTACCACTGTATGCCAGTAGCACTCCCTCAGTTTTATCAACTAAAAATATTTCTAGATAATGACAAAGTCATTTGAGAGGTATAATTGTCCCTGGTTGAGAACTATGCTATTAAACAATTGGTTGTTCTTTTGTTTTCTTTCCTCTCAAAAAACTTCTGTATTATTTTATAATTTTTCCATTGTCCTCAAGAACCTTTATCGTAATTTTGCTTAGAAGAAAAAATAGTAATATTCCAATCTGTAGACTACCTCAATGCAGAAATTGATAGAAAGGTGGATTCAAATCATGAGAATAAGAAGTTAGCGTTTAAAAATAATCAAACTTAGTATTCCTCATTTTCCACCTTCCCCAAAATGTAACAAAATTTGATCTGAGAGTATAACTTAAGAGAAACATTACATATGTGACACATAAAGAAATGTACACCAACATAAAAACATAGACAAGTAACCCACACATGGGTGGGGAAAATATTGATGAAGACAAATTAACCAACAGCTCAGAAAGTGCTAATAATCATTTTCTTCATAAGGATGTACACTATATAGTATATGCCATTGTCATCACCATTATCAAATAATGAGCTGCATCTTTTTTCTACTATATTGTTGGAGAAATATCAGATGAGTGATATTTCTACTGTATAGTTGGAGAAATATCAGAAAAGAGTGATGTTTAAGCCACTAATGTATAATCATTGTGTGTCATGAGACTCTACTAAGAATTTTCAGTTAAATGCAGCATTACTGGCCTCAAAGATAATCAACCCAAGCCTGAAAGTCATTAATTGAGTAGCCTCTTTTATTTTTCATTCTTGTGTCTTCTCATTAGCTTCTCTCATGCTGTGCTATTTATGAAGTATTAAGCACATGGTGAAGGTTTTTAAATGTTATTTTGGAAATAAGATATATTAATGAATATAACTTAAAGTATATCCAGTGGTGACAGGTACTTTTTTAAGGAAAAAAATCATAAGCAAAGCAACATGATATATGAGTTGGAAGCCCTGAACTTGCTCAATATTTGTATGTATATGTTCTGTTCCTCAGGAAGTCTCCTAATGTTGTCCCGTGACTCCTTCCTTAGCTACAAGTTTTATTGCAGGCTAGTCTAAGGATATGGACCACTATGTAGGTGTAGACACATTTAACTCCCCTACTCCAGATGCACATACACACACCCACATATGCACACACATTTATATGATCACACTGTCCCTGGTTTTGTCTCTGGGTGCTAAGGAACACTTGCAAATTCCTCTGCTCACTTCAAAGTTGGTAACTTCATTAAGTTCATATATGCCAAACACTGGGCTACAGCATCTGGCTGTAAAGCTGTTTAATCTCTCTGGGAGTTTATTGGTTTAAATCCATGACTAACAGTCATATAAAAAAATATGGCAAAACCAGATGTCTTTAAACTCCTGTAGTTCTTTGAAGCTGGAGTACATTTCTCTCTGGTTTCTCAAGTTTTCTCGCACTCCGACGAAATTCTAACAGATGTCGTCTCTGCTCTGTTCAACTCTTTTCTGTGTTTCTATATAAAGGCACCAGGGAATCGGATCTATAAGATATGCTCTCTGCTTCTTGACCTGTAAAACTTTAAAAGTTATGTGCTTGAGGTTGTTAACTATAGCTTCATTTCAATCTTGGAATGTCTGACAAGAGGAGTTATGATGAGTGGATATTGTATTATTTTAATATTGGTGTTATGGATATCTTAATCTTTGACTCTACAGATCAAACATTTTTGTGAATATGGGTATGAAAAGTAAAAATGACAAACCTTACTCATATTTCTTCTTATATTACTAATAATTCCTTGATTAATATTTCTGTTTCATGCACAAGGGTTATTAGTTGGGAACGGTACCAGGTTTACTTAGCAATCTTCCAGGACTGTTCTAAAAACATTAAATAAATTATATGATTGAAGTTCAAATGAAATTTAAGATAATTGCTTGTATTATCCCAAATTTTAATGTTAACTCAGGCACCTAGAGATTAAGTGACTTGATAAATGTTCATGGCTAGGAAGTGAAAGCTGGGGTTTAAAACCAGGTTTCCTCATTGTAGAGATTAAGCACTTAACTCTCATGGTAGCCTGCCTGTCTACTCCACTCATTGGTCAGTTCAACGAAAACAGGAAGTAAATCTGTGTCTACGTTTATATGTGAGTTAATCTATATATATTTTCATGCAAGTGAGAGATAAAAATTGTTCGAGAAACTTTACATAATCATTGTGCAGTCATCATACAATATTTTGTCTTAAATATCCCTAGAGCCTGCTAAACAGCTCAAGGCTCATCTTTTCATGTCCACCTAGCTCTAGCCTGGTGGTATGCCACAGAGTGTTAAACCTTGGCAAAAACGGTTGCATTTTACTAATAGTAAATCTGTGCTTCCTAAACTTACAAGCTAAGCTATTAAATTCATTTTGTGTCTGTATTTATGGTATCCAAGTTCTGTCCGGTGTCAGGGGTAGCTTGTTGATTTGTACTTTGTCATCATTCCACTCCAGCTGTTAAAGAGAAGGTTCATTTTTCATCTTGGTTAGATCTCAAAAATACCAAAGACCTTACCTATCTGGAATATGCTACCTCTATTTCAATTATAGAGAGTACTTCAGTGTAATTACCGCTGTTGGGGAAAGGATATTGGAAATCTGTTTGCCGGTTATTTTTCCTCTTCCAAGATGATATGTTGGTAATAAAACAAAAAGTGTGTTACAGTGTCTGGCTACAGAGCCTTAAAGGTAATATTTAGTAACTCAGTCAGCTATATGGCTTAGAAACCAATTTGTTACTTGATTTTATCACCAGAAAATTTTGTTCAACTGGAAAATATCTTAGGAATCTCAAGGCATCCATAAGGATACAACTTATAATTTTTTAGAAATTAACATAAAATAAATGTAAAGGGTTGAAACATAGTTGCTTGCCAGCCATGTGACTTTGAACCTTTCACTCCACCTCCTTGTACTTCCGGTTTTCTCACTTGTAAAATGAAGATATTGAAGAAGTGGTCCCAAAGTATTTGGGGTTTTATTTTTCCCCCTTCATTAAAATTCACAGGATGTTGAAATTCATTGCCTGATGATAAATGAGGCACTTAGAGAGGTAAATATAGTATCCTGATTAATAACACAGTAGCATTTTGTACAAGATGAAGAGGAATCTTAGAGAGAATTAGCGCATTTCCTCCTTTTTGATTCTCCTAATTTCTGCTATGCTTGCTGGGTAGGAAATGAACGCCTAAGAAAAGATGTATGAAATCTAAAAGTAGAATACTATGAGAATGTGAAAAAATCTGATAAGAATTCTTGAACTTTCCCGAAATCTTTGTTTTGTTTTATTTTTGCTAACACCAGCTCTGTTCACCTGGTACATGTTAAATATTCAATAGATAATAGATATTAACATTTTTATTATAGGAGAACATCAAATTCAATAAGAAATTATTAATACCATTAAATAACAACTTGAGCACATGAACTATAACTATTTTTCATGCATCTCTGTATCTTCAGAGTCTAACGCAGTATCTGATACAGGTTAGGAAATTAATAAATGCATACAGAATGAATAAATAAGACTAATTCTACCCGGGAGGATCAGGGAAGGTAAAATAGTATCAACCACAAGCATCACCACTACAAACACAACAGCAAACATCTATTCAGCAACTTTCCTTTTCCAGGCTACATGCTAAGCATTTTTTATTCATTATTACAAAATGGTTATATGATTTTCATTTCCCCAAGTAATTAATGAGAATGATCCTGTTCTTCCCATTTGACAAAGCTTGTTGTTGTTGTTAAACTTTTTAATCTTAATAGTCTTGTTAAGGGATAATGATATATGCTTGTGGTTTCATTTAAATGTTTGTGAAGGCTAATTATTAGAACATCTTTGATAAGTGCCTTAGTCCATTTTGCATTGTCATAAAGAAATATCTGAGGTTGGATATTTTATTTTAAAAAAAGGTTTAATTGGCTCATGGTTCTGCAGGCCGTACAAATATGTCTCTAGAGTACGCTTGGCTTCTGGTGAGGACTAGGGGAGCTTTAACTTGTAGCAGAAGGCAAAACAGGAGCTGGTCTGTCACCTTGTGAGACAGGAAGCAAGAGCAACAGGAGTAGGAGCCAAGCTCCTTTGAGTAACCAACTCTCACATGACATGAGTGAGAACTCACTGATTACCAAGGGGATGGTGCTAGGACATTCATGAGTGAGTCGCCACTATGATCCAGTCACCATCCCACCAGGCCCCACTTCCAACACTGGGAGTTACAAGGCAATATGAAATTTTGGCAGGGGACAAACATCCAAACTATATCAATACATTTATTGGTTATTTGGACTTTTTTTCATTTAGAAAGTGTATATTAAATTTATTATTCATTTCATATTGAGTTTTTTAATTTGTTAATTTGGGAAAAAAATTTTATATTCTACATATTATTTCCTTGTTGATTATATGTGTTGAAACGTCTTCTCTCATTTCACCACTTGATTTTTACTCACTTTATGATCTTTTTTATACACAGAACTTTGTAATTTTAATTATCAAATTTATCTAATTTTATGTTATGGTCAATGTTTCCTGTACCTGTTGGATAAGATATCATTCACTATCCCAAGGTCAAGAAGACACCTTCCTATATTACCTTACAAATGCTTTATTATTTTGTCTTTGAGATGTAGTTCTCTCTCTACATAAAACTGCTTCAAGTGTAGGATGTGAGGTAGAGATTGCTATTTAACTTTATAATTAGGAGACCTAATTGTCTTTGCATCCTTTATGAAAGAATTTTTTTCTTTTATTAAAAATGTCAGAAATATGTTTGGGAAGAACTAGCTCACCATTACCAGACACATTAATTCTCCATTTTCAAATAATAATTGCACACCAACTGTAACAACCATGATTGGTTAGGTTTTTCAACTTACTGTAATTAAAAAAAAAAAAATCTCAAGTTATCTGACTTTAATCTATTACGGGTCAGCAGGGAGTCTCTGCTAAAACTGAGCATATGCTCTAACCAGTCATACCAGGGCCAGATATTCAATTCCACCATATGGCCAGAAGGTCAGCGACGTTTGGAGACTAGGCCTAATGACAAAGTGTGCTTCTCTGATCACCAAACATTCAGCTCACTCTCCTTCTTGATAGCAACATATATTCTGTCTCTCCCCAAGGAAGACAACTCAAAATTCCTATCCAGGCATAGCCTCATGCACAACGTCCAGGATGACTGGGGTGTTAGCTTAATGAACCAAATATGCCTCTGCCCTAATTTCTGAAAGCTGTGAACAAGTTATGTTACATGGCAAATGAGAATTCGTTGATGTATTAAGATTGCAAACCTTAAAATAAAGAGATTATCCTGGATTATCTGAATAGGTTCAACCTAGTCTTAATCTTGGAAGCTTTTAAAAGCAAGAAACTGTCTCCAGCTATCGGCAGAGGTGTAATGATCTAGAGAAGATTTGTGTACTTCTCTGCTACATGCCCATTATCTGGCAGAGATTTTTGAAATCCCATCAGCTGATTACAAGGTCCCCAAGTGTCCTTTGCCTGGGCACCTATATTGCTGTCTGGTTAGGACGCTTGATGCTGCTGTCCAGAGAGTTCATCCTCCACCATTATCCTCCATGGCTATGTCAGAAATGGACATTGAATAATTTAACCTCTTTGGAGAATGAGCGTTACTTCAATCTCAAACTGTTACATTTGTAAACTTATAAAAGATCCATTTAAAGAGGTGGGCCTATAAAAATCTTGCATAACTGCAGTGAATTTAAAGTAAATTTTTATTTTATTTCATTGTTGGGTGTTTTGAGAATATTTTATTTTATTTTGGAAACAATTTTTCATCTCATGCATTTCCTACTATTTCCTGCTAGTCAGGTTTTACAGATTGTTTAATGTCTCAGTCACAGATATTTTTACTTAGTCCAGGCTAGTAGTTTCCTGAACAGCAAAACTATCTTAGAAGTCTACTTAATCCCCTATTTATTTCATCTCATAAGCCACAAGTCACAATCATAGTTCTTTCGATATACACGTTTACATTTACAGACCTGATTCTAAAATACACTGCTATAAGTTTTTTCATCCCATAGCCACCCCCCTCCCATCTACCTGCATACCTAATTGTTTAATTCTATGAATCTGTCAGGCATAAATGAAAAACAAATATTTTCCCAGGTCGTGTTGTCCAGCTGGGAGCCTCAACCTACAATGCATCTTTGTTCTGATCCATTTGTGCCTCAATGTTCTCATAGCATTTTGGATATATTCTGTCCTAGCACTTATTATATTCTTACACCTCTCTACGAATCTCTCTGAAGCCATCAAACCATAGGCTTTGTCTGATTTATCTTATATATTCACCTTTTAGCACATTACCTGGTCATTATTTGTTGGCGCACTAAGAGTTAATTAAACCCACGATTGTGTCTGAACGGGTTAAAATGCTCAAGAGCCTTTAAATTCAGCAAGTCTCAGTTGCAAAAATAAAAGAACCCACCGTGGTCTATAACCATTTACACTCTGATTAGAAATTTAGGCATTTGTGAAGTTGTAGTGAAGTAATTAATCATTAATATGTTGTCACTTGGGCCAAAGCTGCAAAGTCCATGCCTATGGGACTGAAGGAAATACTGTCTTCCCAATAGATTTGTCAAAATGTACAAATTGCAGTGTCCAAACCATTCACATTTGCAGAGCAGACATGTCAAAAGCATATATTATACCCAGCTGGAAAAACTTGAATAGAAGTAAACTGCAATTTGTAATGTTGAGAAATTGCTTGTATTTTTTTTTAATGACACAAGTTCAGATATACTTGTGTATGACATTTTTAAATTAGAAAGTGAACAGTATAAAAACTAAGAATCTTACGTTTCAGAGTTTTGGGGAAACGTTCCTATAAAGTGAGTGCGTTTTTTAATGTTTTAATTAATGTCTTTGTGATCTAGCAAGCAGCACTTCTTATGCAAAAGTGAGTGTCTCTCTGTCCGAAGGTTGTATTTAGACAAGACTTTTTTTAAAAAAATCCATGTACAGTGGCAATTAAATATGACTCATTTCACGTTAAAACTTTACAATGATTTACTAAAGTGAGCTTACAAAAGATCCATTTAAAGAGGTGGGCCTATAAAAGTCCTGCATAACTGCAGGGAATTTAAAATTAATTTTATTTTATTTCATTTTGGGTGTTTGGGGAATATTTTATTTTATTTTGGAAACAATTTTTCATCTTGTGGAAAATAAACTCTTGATGAGCATTACATAGCTTTGTTGTTCTCTTTTAAATTCCATGCTAAGATGATTTCACTAAAATGTTTTACTAAAACATTTGCCAGCTTTGTTTTACCTCTTGTTGCAGAATGTGGGCTGAAAGAAGCCCTCTCAATCTGTTACTTTGATTTTGTGCTCCTAAGTATGAGAATCACAGCTTGGTGACCCTGAGCCTTGATAAGTTGGATTTGCGGGCCTTGCTATTCTTAGTGCATACAATTAAGGTTGTTTAAAATACGTGTTAGGTAAAGAAATGTTTGTGGTTGCTGTTGTTGCTATGTTATTTCATTTACTCCTCCCCCTTGTGAATCTAACTTCTGATGGTTGAATTAACTATAAAACTTGCTCAAAATAACACCTTCCCTGATCATTAATCCTAGTGAGGATGAAAAGAACCTCCTGCACCATATGCAGTAGTCAATTCAGGAGTGTTTTAGATGTTGCAGTCGGTGTTTAGGTCTCTGCCTTTGGGCATTAGGTTGGCATTTTGTGTGCTGTGTGTGAGGACCCAGCTGGCTGGCATTAGTGAGAGGCTGAGAACCCTACTGGCTGGCTCTCAGCTCCGTCTTCACAGGTGTTGAATTCAGTGGATCCCTCTGGCCTAGATTTAACTCAGCAAACCAATAAAATCCCGACATCCTTACTCAAATACAGGAATTCTAAAGGGAAGCACTTTTGTAACATCCTCTTGCAGATGTAAGTATTCTTTGGACCTAAAAAGTACCATTTTATCTTAAAATAATTTTTTCTTCTTCTCTCTACCAAAAAAAATGGAAATAACCTGATCGATATGGAGTATCCATAAAACATTTGGTATATCTTCCACTTGTTTCTTTTTCTATTTCACATCTATATCTCCTTTAAACTAAAATTTTAGAAACATTGTTTAGGTATTTGCTTCCTGTACCTAACCATTCTAATATCTGTTTTAAAACTATTAGATTTTAAGTGTTTTAACTACACATAAAAAATGACATGTCAGGTACCACATATATTAATTAGCTCAATCTAGTCATCCCACAATGTATACATGTTTCAAAACAACATATTGTACACAATAAATATATACAATTATGTTTGCCAATTAGAAAACTAATTACTTTCTTTCAAAAACTACAGAATAGCCAGACGTGGTCGCTCACACCTATAATCCCAGCACTTTGGGAGCCGAGGCAGGAGGATCACCTTAGGTCAGGAGTTGAAGACCAGCCTGACCAAGATGGAGAAACCCCGCCTCCACTAAAAACACAAAATTAGCCAGGCGTGGTGGCGCATGCCTGTAATCCCAGCTACTCAGGAGGCTGAGAAACTCTTGAACCTGGGAGGCAGGGGTTGCAGTGAGCCCAAGATTGTGCCATTGCACTCCAGCCTGGGCAACAAGAGGGAAACGCTGTCTCAAACAACAAAAACAAAAAAAGCTGCAGAATAAAGTGCGATCATAAGAGGACAAGAAACATTGAGACATTGCTCCCTGGTAGCTGAAGAGAAATGCCAACAATTTCACAGCAGGAGACAGAGCTGTTTCCAACCCCTATCTCATATAATTCTCATTTGGAATCAACTGCTTCTCTCCTTGGTGAGGTCTTGTATTATCTCTGTGACTGTGTCCACTGTACACCTAGATCCACACTAGGTACCTGACAGGTTATCAATAGATAAACATTGAATGAATGTAGTAAATAACAACACTGTTGTCCTTACCTTATTATGCATTAACCATTATCTTGTTATCTCATTAACCATTTTATGAGCCTCATTTATTTGCTAAGACAGTGTAGATACTTAATTTACAACACGTAATTAATCTTACAACATCCCTGGAGGTAGGCTTTATTATCACACTATTGCAGATTAGATAATTGTGGCTCAGAGTGGTTTAAAGACTTACCCAAGGTGACACAATTTTTAAATGATGGAACACATTTGAAATCTGGTTTGTTTGTCTGCAAAGCCCAGGGGACAGGTAACATTCACATTAGCACTACTAAAGGTGGACTTATCTTTATATGGCAAAACACCATCTTTTAGAAAGCTCTTACTTGCACAAAACGGAAATCCACTTAGGCTAGCTTTTTAAAGAAACAACTAAGGAAAATAACCAGGAAATGCTTTATAAGAATGCACAATTATATTCTAAAGCCCAAGTGTAGACATGCAATCATGTCCCCAAGCAAAGCTGAAGTGAGGAACTGGAAGCCCTTAGGAACTGAGCTGTTAGTCATATAAAGCTTACTGACTCTTGGGAATAAAGGCATTAGTTGAATAAACACATGTAAAAATGTTCCTATACTAAGTTTATTATGAGAAGATTCATGGTACCATGAGAAAATTTTGATTGGGGCTCCCACAGAAGATCTCATGTACTCTGATCCAAACACTGAGGAGTCATTACCTAAGATTAAGAAGAACATTTAAAGCCAATGTCCTCTTACCTTTCAAGACTCCACTGAAGTTACTATATTGAAAAGATCTTTAACCTTCCCAAAGTATATTGTATTGCCACCAATATTCTCTCACAACCTATATTTTTCTTTCATTTCTCTTTAGTACAATTTAAAACTATTTATTTACATGTGCTAATTTTAAAGATATATATATTTATCCCACTTTATAATCAATACAAATGTTTGAGTCACCTTTACCAATGTCCCTGCCTTAAGCCAATCAGCTATGACAACAAAAAACAGTCTGATGAATAAAAATATAACTGCCAAGGTGGTCAGTGGCATGCAGGGATAGGGGTTGTAGTTCAATCAATATTTGGAATTTTGAATATTTGTTGATGTCTTACTGTGTAGACGGGACATTATACTAAAGACTGGAATACATATAAATAGGCAAAACACTGCCTTTAGAAAGCTTATAGCCTCATATGAGGAATCAGATAATAAACAAATACATTTGTAACTTGCATAATAAGCTAGGAGATAACTGCTCTAGAGAAAAGCAAAGCAGAGAAGGAAAACAATAACATGAAATTTTTAATAAAAAATATCAGGAAGGCCTCTTGACAATATGACATTTCACGAAAGTGTTGAAGAAGGACATAGGATATATGGATGGCTAAGTTCTCCAAAAAAGCAGGTCCATGACTTGGAAGACACCCAAAGAATTCTATATACAATATGTGGGTTTCTACCTTCCCTTCTTTTCATGATTCCCCTTCTAGCTAATGTCACTTTGCTTTTATTCACTTAATCCAGATTGTCAGTGTGGCCTCCATGCATTGCATTGTGAAAAAAAAAAAAAGACAGAAAAAAGTGATGACAGTTTTTCAAGAAATACTAGTGCAGCATCAAAATGTTGTACATTATGCCATTCAGTGGTGGGACCTTTTTCTTGTGTAATCTGTATGTGGATTAACAACTGAAAATGTTTCCATCAAATGCATCAGACAAGATGAGAAAATGAGTGTGTTTGAACTGGGATGCATCTGTGTTGTTCTATATCAGTAGAAGGAAACAGCCTATGGAGCTCTAAATGTGGTACTAGCTAACTTGTGTTATTTCATGCATGTATCCATTCATCAATTAAATAAGAAAAGTCTCAAAAAAAAGAAATTAAATTAATGTCTACAATGGGCTTGGCTGTGTGCTAAGCACTGGAAATGCAATGGCAAACAAGATAGACATGGTTGCAAGGAAAAGAGAGATAAAATATGTAATGAGGATGCAGGTATTAAATAAATATTTGTTTTATCAAGTTCATATCTGTGCCTTGATTCCCAAAGCAGATTAGAATCTTCTGAAAGGAGCTGCATTTCTCTATGTCTCAGAAACACATGTAGTATAGTGATTAGAGTGGGTACTGACTCAACTAAACTTGCCATATGGAATGATACAACTAACACTGATGTTAAAACCCATTTAGCCCACTTTTTGATGGGGTTGTTTGTTTTTTTTCTTGTATATTTGTTTGAGTTCTTTGTAGATTCTGGAATATTAGCCCTTTGTCGGATGAGTAGATTGCAAATTTTCTCCCATCTCTGTAGGTTCGCCTGTCCACTCTGATGGTAGTTTTTTTCTGTGCAGAAGCTCTTTAGTTTTAATTAGATCCCATTTGTCAATTTTGGCTTTGTGTGCCATGTGCTTTTGGTGTTTTAGACATGAAGTCCTGCCATGCCTATGTCCCTGAATGGTATTACTAGGTTTTCTTCTAGTGGTGTGGTATGGTATTAGGATCGTAACAGGTTTAAGGTCGTCGTAATCCATCTGAATTAATCGTTACGTATAAGGAGTAAGGAAAGGATCAAGTTTCAGCTTTCTACTTGATGGCTAGCCAATTTTCCAGCACCATTATTAAATAGGGACATCCCTTTCCCCATTTCTTGTTTCTCTCAGGTTTGTCAAAGATCAGATGGCTGTAGATGTGTGGTATTATTTCTGAGGACTCTGTCTGTTCCATTGGTCTATATCTCTGTTTTGGTCCAGTTAACCATGCTGTTTGGGTTCCTGCTAGCCTTGCTAGTCGTAGTAGTTTGAAGTCAGCGGTAGCGTGACGCGCTCCAGCTGTTGTCCTTTGTGACTTAGAATTTTCTCAAAAGGAAGACATTCATTACAGCAACCAGAGCACATGAAAAAATGGCTCATCAGTCACGTCGCCATCAGAGAGAATGCAGAACAAAAACCACAATTGAGATACCATCTCACACGCAGTTAGAATGGCCAATCATTAAAAAGGTCAGGAAAAAAGGTGTTGGAGAGGATGTGGAGAATAGGAACCACTTTTACACTGTTCGGTGGATTGTAAACTAGTTCAAACCATTATGGAAAACAGTAGGTGATCCTCAAGGATCTAGACACTAGATGTACCATATGACCCAGCCATCCCAACTACTGCGGTATAGTACCAAAGGATATAAATCATGCTGCTATAAAGGGGACACATGCACACGTATGTTTATTGCGGCACTATTCACAATAGCAAAGACTGGAATCAACCCAAATGTCCATCTGTGACAGGACTGGATTAAGAAGAATTTGTCGGCACACTATCACACCATTGGAATACTATGCAGCATAAAAAAGGATGAGTTCGTGTCCTTTGTAGGGACATGGATGCAGCTGGGAAACCTTCAACTTGTAGCATAAACTATCACACAAGACATCAAAACCAAAACACCGTAGATGTTCTCGCACTCATAGGTGGGAACTGAAACAGATGAGATCCACTTGGACTCGGGAAGGGAACATCACACACGGGCTATATGTGGGGGGGAGGGAGGAGGATTGCATTGGAGTATACCTGATATAAATTGATGAATTGATGGGTGCTGACGAGTCGATGGGTGCAGCACACCCAACGATGGACAAGTATACATTGTAACCATAACCTGCACGTTATGCACATGTACCCTAGAACTTAAAGTATAATAAAAATAAAAAAATAAAAAAAATAAAACCCATTTAGTCTTCCTATCTTCCACCATCATATTCATAGCTAACAAAACTGAGAAGTGTAAAGAGACTTGCATAATGTCAGATACCTTGTTAGCTGCAGTATTTGCACTTGAAATGAAAACCTCTGGGTGCTGTTTCTATCACCTCATATCATTGTGTCTGTCTTCCTTTACTTTCTGCTCATGAAAATGCCTTACTCAAAAATGTGTGTTATGTGTATAAATGCCATATATGTGTTTGTATATACAGCATTTACATTTTTCTCAGTTTATGAAAATATACATAAATTGCTATATATGAGCTATATATACACTTATGTTATATATACATGCATATATAATAAATTCATGTAAGCCTTATCTGTTTATATGCATAATATGTATAAATATTATTCTTGTAAGTTTTCCTCTGAAATCTCACCATCTCCCAGATATACAGCCTCACAATATTCCCAGTACAATATTCAACCCACAAATTCTATTCTGAACCTCAACTTCTTTATAAAGCTATTTTTGAAATGCTGGCTGCCAACATCTCTCTCCAGAAACTTAAGCCTATCTTAATTGCTTCAACTATCACCAAGTCTGGTACTATGTACATGATAAGCCATTGGTAATTAATTCTGGGTTCAATGTGAATACAGTTTATTGTCCAAATACACCATAAATTCCTCAAGAGTAGAAATCATATGATATACTTGTTTATTTTCTCCACAGTTTCTGGTACAGCTGTGAGTGCATAGACACATACAGAAGTTTATAACTGGAAATGACCTTAAGAATAATCTAACTTCATCTCCTCATTTTACATAAGACAAAACACAGTTTTAAAAATAAAATAAGGCTTTTTCTAAGTAATAGAGGTAGTTGGTTATGTTGAGATTAAAACCCTGGTTTCATAACATTCTGATACACCATATGGAAGCTCTCAATTTATATTCAATAAATATTTGTTGAACTGAACTGAATTTTGTAGTGTGTGCATGACAGTATATGTAATATGTATTCTTATATACAGAGACAAATTAAAAATATAGCAATAGTATGTATTGGCTTACAAAGTCAGATATAATAAGTAAAATGGAGATAGGTCTATCCCTCATACAACCCACTCAGGGACTTTAAATAGAATAAATATTTGAGAAAAATCAAAGTGACAATGAAGTTAATTGTTCTCACCATGTCAAGACTGGCATTTTTGTTCTGCATCATGAATATCTGACAATCATCAGCTTGAGTCACCACTCACGACATTTACTTCTTGTAACATACTGTTGTTTAAAAAAACTGTTTAGCCCTCACTTTGTCTTCAGTTAACACATCCTTCTACTTAAAACTCCTCCTCTCAGGCCCCCCCAAATTTGCCTTCAGTTTTCCCTTAGAAGTCATGTGACATGAGTTTGCCGAGAAGAGTCAAGTATGATGACGTATCATAGGGTAAGAAAAACCCACCAAACTTAATAAAAGCCAACACCTTTCTTTTACATATGAGTAATGGAGGCACAGAATGAAGAAGCAACTTCTTTAAGGTTACATAGTTAGAACTGGCAGAAGTATTCAGGCCCCTGACTTCATATTTTAATGTACCCTCCTATCAAGAGATGAAACCAGAAAAAAAAAGTAAGATAATTACATTCTAGTTGAAATCTTCTACATTTTAAATCATATTTTAATTTTAAGTCATATAGATGATACATCACAATGCTTTAAAAGAGCCAATTAAATTTTATAGAATGTTTCTAAAAATCTTTTAAGTTTTCCCATATCTTTGCCATTCCCTGTATATTTCTTTTTTTTTATCTTTTCATTGTGGATCCAGTTTTCTACTGGTAAAATTTTCCTTCTGCCTGAAGTGGTTTTATTTTGCTTGTGGTGATTATGATAGTAATTAATACTACTAAGTATTTTATTTCCAAAAATGTCATTATTTTACCTTCATTATGGAAAGATATTTTTGCTAAATATAGGATTCTAGGTGAACAGGGTTTTTATTTTACGTACATGTATTTTTTTAATCAGTGTTTTAAATATATTGCTCCATTTTCTTCTGACTTGCATTTTTCCCAATAAGAAGTCTTTTTTATCTTTTGTTCCTCTGTAGGAGTGGGTCTATTTTGGCTGTTTATGAGATGTATTACTATTTTTATGCAATATAGTTATGATGGGTTTTTTGTTATTATCATATTTCTCTGGGTTTATTGACCTTCAATCAGAAGGCTTACAAACCTCATTAAATTTTGAAAACCTTTGGTCATAGTTTTTAACAAACATTCTTTTCTGACAATTCTGAGACATCATTACATATATATCAGACTGCTTTAAGCCATCTCATTGCTAATTTGTGTTCTGTTTGCTTGCTTTTTTAGTCTTTCTAACGTGAATTTCATTCTAGGTAATTTCTGTGTATTCAAGTTATCTTTGCTTCTGCAGCATCTAATCTGGTTTTAATTGTATCTATTTTATCTTTCATCTGAGACAACACATTAACTACCTTTAAAAGTTTAATTTGGTTCATTTTTTATCTTCTGCATCTCTTAACATGTTTATGCTTTTCACTTGTCTTCTTGAACATAGGGAGTATATGTATAATAGTGATTTAACACATTTAAATCACTATTATTATTTTTTTTGTCTAGGTCAGCTCAAGGTCTGTTTCATTGACTGATTTTTTTTTTCATTTTAGATTTTTTCAGTTTCTTTGCATACTTGATAATTTTCTTATTGTTGTTGTTGTGTTTGGACACCAGAAATTATGACCTTAATGCTGGTGGTTGCTGTATTTTTTTCTGTTGTTTAGTCCAAAATTTTGGTCTTTGTTTTGGTATATAGTTAAGTTACACAGTGCTATTTTATTTTCTTTAAGTTTTCCTTAAAGTTTTGTTTAGTGGGTACAGAACATCCATTAGTGTTGTAAACTTAAGAAACAGACATCAGAGAAAAATATGTTCTAATATGATGTTTATTCTGGTGGAAGCAAAAAATATTATAATCAGACAAACACAGCAATGGCAAGTCATAGGGTCATGTGATTAGAGAAGTGTAAAGAGTTTTTATTGATAAAACAGCAAGCCCATGTATGCTGCTTAGAAACAGTGTTCATTGGTTCCAGAGGTTCAAAGCCAGAATTGGCATCAGTTCATTGGTGGAGACGCCATTATTGGGCAAGTGTTCTTTGAGAACATATCATCTGATTTGCTACGGTCCTTAAGAGTGTCTAGTGATAAACCTTGTCTCAGAAATACATGCAAAAGGTGGAAGCTGAGAAAAGCATGAGATGCATCGAACATATGAGAGGATTTCTTGTGAGGTTATCTTTTGAAGTCCTTGAAACAGTTTTGTTTTTTTTTTAACTTTTATTTTACATTCTGGGTTCATGTGCAGATTTGTTACATAGATAAATGTGAGTCATGAGGGTTTGTTTCTGCAGATTATTTCATCACCCACAGGTATTAAGCCTAGTACCCATTATTTATTTTTCCTGATCCTCTCCCTCCTCCTAACCTTCACCCTCCAATAGGCCCCAGTGTGTGTTGTTCCCCTCTATGTGTTCATATAATGTGTTCTCATCATTTAGCTGCCACTTATAAGTAAGAACATGCAGTATTTGGATTTTTGTTCTTGCGTTAGTTTGCTAAGGATAATGGCCTCCAGCTCCATTAGTGTCCATGCAAAGGACATGGTCTCATTCTTTTTTGTGGCTGCATAGTATCCATGGTATATATGTACCACATTTTCTTTATCCAGTCCATCCTTGATGGGCATTTAGGTTGATTTCATGTCTTTGCTACTGCAAATAGTGCTGCAATGAACATATGCATGCATGTGTCCTTATAATAGAACAATTTATATTCCTTGGGGTATATATCCAGTAATGAGATTCCTCAGTGGAATGTATTTCTTTCTTTGAGGAATCACCACACTGTGATTCACAAGGCTTTCACAAAGGCTGAACTAATTTACACCCCCACCAACAGCGTGTAAGTGCTCCCTTTTCTTTATGACTTTGACAGCATCTGTTATTTTTTGACTTTTTAATAATAGCCATTCTGACTGGTGTGAGATGGTATCTCATTGTGGTTTTGATTTGAATTTCTCTAATGATCAGAGATGTTGAGAATTTTCATGTACTTGTTGGCTTCATGTGTGTCTGCTTTTGAGAAGTGTCTGTTCATGTGCTTTTCCCACTATTTTATTTACTGATTGGTTGATTGAGACTGAGTGTTGCTCTGTTGCCCAGACTGGAGTGCAATGGTGCGATCTCAGCTCACTACAACCTCCACCTCCTAGGTTCAAGCAATTCTGCCTCCTAAGCCTCCCAAGTAGCTGGGACTACAGTTGTGCTCCACCACACCTCGCTAATTTTTGTATTTTTAGTAGAGACAGGGTTTTGCCATGTTGGCCAGACTGGTCTTGTACTCCTGACCTCAGGTGTTCCACCTGCCTTGGCCTCCCAAAGTGCTGGGATTACAGGTGTGAGTCACTGCACCTGATCATTTTTTAATGTTTTTTTTTTTTTTTTTCTTGTAAATTGGTTTACGTTTCTTACAGATCCTGGGTGTTACACCTTTCTCAGATGTATAATTTGCAAAATTTTTCTCCCATTCTGTAGGTTGTCTGTTTACTCCATTCATAGTTTCTTTTGCTATGCAGGAGCTCTTTGTTTAATTAGATCCCATTTGTCAATTTTTGCTTTTGTTGCAATTGCTTTTGGCATCTTCCTCATGAAATCTTTGCCCATGCCTATGTCTTGAATGGTATTGCCTATATTGTTTCCCAGGGTTTTTATAGTTTTGAATTTTACATTTAAGTCTTTAATCCATCTGGAGTTAATTTATGTATATAGTGTAAGGAAGGGATCCAGTTTCAGTCTTCTGCATATAGCTAGCCAGTTATCCCAGCACCATTTATCGAATAGGGAATCCTTTCCCCATTGCTTGTTTTTATCATGTTTGTCAAATATCAGATAGTTGTAGTGTGCAGTCTTATTTCTGGGTTCTCTATTCTGTTCCATTGGTCTATGCACCTGTTCTTTTACCAGTACCATGCTGTTTTGGTTACTATAGCCCTGTAGTGTGGTTTGAAGTCAGGTAGCATGATGTCTCCAGCTTTGTTGTTTTTGCTTAGGATTGCCTTGACTATTTGGGCTCTTTCTTGGGTTCATCTGAATTTAACAGTAGTTTTTTCCTAGTGCTTTGAAGCATGTCAATGGTAGTTTAATGGGAACTGGTAGTTTAATAGAATTGACTCTATAAATGGTGCTTTTAAAATGGTATTTTAATAGCATTGCCTCTATAAATTGCTCTGGGCAGTATGGCCATTTGAACAATATTGATTCTTCCTATCCATGAGCCTGGAAGTTTTTTCCATTTGTCTGTGTTATCTCTGATTTCTTTGAGCGGTGGTTTGTAGTTCTCCTTGTAGAGATATTTCACCTCCTTAGTTAGCTGTATTCCTCGGTATTTGCCATTAGTGGCAAAAAACCGCAATTACTTTTGCACCAACCTAATATTCTTTTTGTGGCAACGGTGAATGAGAGTTCGTTTGTGATTTGGCTCTCAGCTTGACTGTGGTTGGTGTATAGAAATGCTGGCAATTTTTGCACATCAATTTTACAACTGAAACACTGTTCAAGTTGTTTATCAGATTAAAAAGCTTTTGGGCTGAGACAACGAAGGGATAGTTTGACTTCCTCTCTTTCTATCTGAATGCTGTTTATTTCTCTCTCTTGCCTGAATACCCTGGCCAGAACTTCCAATACTATGTTAAATAGGAGTGGTAAGAGTGGCCATCCTTGTCTTGTGCCGGTTTTCAAGGGGAATGCTTTCAGGTTTTGCCTAGTTAGTATGATGTTGGCTATGGGTTTGTCATACGTGGCTCTTACTATTTTGTTGTATGCTCTTTCAACACCTAGTATAGAGTTTTTGACATGAAGGATGTTGAACCATATCAAAAGCCTTTTCTGCAGCTATTGAGACAATCCTGTGGTTTTTGTCTTTAGTTCTGTTTATGTGGTGAATCACCTTTATTAATTTACATATGTTGAACCAACCTTGCATCTGAGGATGAAGCCTATTTTATCATGGTTGTTAAACTTTTGATGTGGTACTGGATTCAATTTGCCACTATTTTGTTGAGAATTTTTGCACTGATATTCCTCAAAGATATTGGCCTCAAGTTTTCTTTTTTTATTATATTTCTACCAGGTTTTGATATCAGGATAATGCTGGCCTTATAGAATGAGTTAGGGAGGAATCCCTCTTTTTCAATTTTTTGGAATAGTTTCAGTAGGAGGAAACAGTTTTTATCTTCAGATATGCAAGGATGAGCTGCTCTCCTTTGTGCTCTCCTGGCCTCAAAGTGTCTGGGACTGACTAGAATGACTTCATCCTTGTATCTGCAACTTTCACAGCCTAGAGTTCATTAGACCTCACTATTGAGGCAAGACCCTCTGAGGTCGCTATTCAACACCCCATTTGTTAAGAAATATTTGGTGAGAATGTAAACTTTTCCTGTTTCTGTGCATGCAGCAGAGTTTTTTCCACCTGTTACTTTCTATTGATCAGTTTTCCAGACTTGGTAGTTTCCTGGACCTCTTGCGTGATCAGTACTCATATAATGACTGGCAGAGAAATCTCAGCAGATCTCTGTATCTCTCTTTGCTACTTGCCCCTCTCTGATATTCTGCCTTTCAAATTCTAGCCTTCTTTGCCTTTCTAAATACTGTCTTCTAAACTTAAGGAGAAGGCTCTGTTATTGTAGCCTGGAATTTTTCTCCAAATGGTCAGTCAGAATAATCATAGGGATCATTTCATTTGTTTGCCTTCTTTCAAAGAGTCTCTCATACTGCCTTTCAATGTCAGAAAAATATTTTTTCATATAGTTTCTTCACTTTATATTTGTTGAATTATGGAGGCATACAATTTTTAAGATTGAATTTTGTTTTAATCTAGAGAGTAGCCAGGTCAGTTTTCAGCAATAACCACTTTAATGTTTTTAAAACTCTAATACAATATGCTCTCAAAAACTTATCCTATTAGGTAGGGATGAGGTGTGGATTTCATTTTTTCCCCCCTGAATCTCATAAGCATTATGATATCAGATTGGGAGAGATTATTCCAAAGCTACTAATCAAAAATTATTTTAATTCTAACTCTAATTTTCAAATAGATAAATTTTAGATGGCATAAAATGCTCATGGAAATGAATTGGGAAATATGAGGCTATTCAGGATGGGTTGATTCTGACCGTTTACAGCTTTTAGTACTATGTTAGAGAACTCGAATAATATCCTGTAGCAACTGGGAATCCAGGAGATTTTGAAGCAGGAAAATATTCTCATCTAGCTATGCATAAGAGGATTAATCTAGTCACAAAATAAATTGAGATGGGGAGATTGGAGGCAAGGATCCTCAGTATAGTCATGAGATAAGGACCAGAATTAGCATTGTGATGTTTTGTATACACATCCCAACTAAATTAAGAGATGAGCTTAATTGATGAGCAGTGAAATTAACATTGAGGTTTCATTACAAACAATGGATGGCTTTAGGGGAAAAAAAAGTTCTGTCTACTGAGGAAACTGAACTCATACTACTGGGATGCTCCAAATAATATAACAGCTTATTTCCCAAGCAACCAGAATATGATAATGCACTTCTACCACCTGGATCTGTTTCCCAGAGCAGAGGCTTTGTCTCTGGCACAGAAGATAGGATGTTTGGCTTGCCCAATTCATTGCTTGCTATTCTAATGAAGGCCACGTGCTGGTATCTTGCTTTTGAGAGGCGCACACATATCTCAACTTATTTTCAATAATGAATTACTTCTTTGTATCAGTTGCCAACACCTTTGCTTAAACCTACCCGACATATTACAGACGGGAAAATACCAGCTTTCCTTTTCTTCACTTAACAATTTATCAGACTGACTATTTTGTTAAACAGGAGATTAATTAAACTGGCTTTTTAAGCTGATGAAAATCATTAGCATAGTCAAGTAAACTATTTATGATTGTTTCGGAGGAAGAATAAGCATGGGAATCAGTAGAAACCCAAAGCAGCACCAGCTCACATTTGAGAGCGTTTGTTAAAAAAATAAATAAATAAATTGTTTAAATTCCTTCCTTGGTGTTTTCCCAAAACCAAGTCTCAAAGAATGATTACTATCAAAAACAGGAGCATAGAGGGTTTTCTGAAAGGGAAGGGGAAATATCTGCATGTGGAATCAGAAAAATGCCCGTGAGTCTCTGCAGGTGCACATGCGTTTTGGAAAAAAGTTCCAATGAAAAGCACATAAAGAGACCAACCTGTGTCACCATAGCAGTGATCAGTAATAAGTAGGCAGCTTAGTATAGGAGACAGGAGGTTATATTAAGAGCTTGGGGACCAGGCTCTTGCCTATAATCCTAGCACTTTAGGAAGCCGAGGCAGGTGGATCACTTGAGCCCAAGGGTTCAAGACTAGCCTGGCCAACATAGTGAAACCCCATCTCTCCTAAAAGTACAGAAATTAGCCAAGCATAGTGGTATGCGTCTGTAGTCCCAGCTACTCAGGAGGCTGAGGGGAGAGGATTGCTTAAGCCCCAGAGGTGAAGGTTGCAGTTAGCCAAGATCCTGCCACTGCACTCCAGCCTGGGAAACAGAGTGACAGAGGGAGACCCTGTCTAAATAAAAAGGAGTCTGGGGAGGGAAGCTTTACCGCACCTCTCCAAGCCTTTTTTTTTGAGACGGAGTCCCTCTCTGTAGCCGAGGCTGCAATCTCGGCTCACTGCAACCTCTGCCTCCCAGGTTCAAACAATTCTCCTGCCTCAGCCTCCCAAGTAGCTGGGACTACAGGCACATGCTACCATGTCTGGCTAATTTTTGTATTTTTACTAGATACGTGGTTTCACCATGTTGGCCAGGATGGTCTTGATCTCCTGACCTCATGATCCACCTGCCTCGGCCTCCCAAAGTGCTGGGATTACAGGCGTGAACCACTGTGCCCGGCCACTTCTCTAATCTTTAAAATTGGAAGACTGGACTTAATTTGAGCTAAGATCCCTTTTACTTCTAATTCAGTGTGATGATTTGTATCATGCCCAGGATGTTACAACCTTAACATGTACAAAGAAAGGGATACGTTGTAGGCTTTGTAGAACTAGATGGGCAGTCTTGCTGTGTGTAGATACCTTTTGAATATACCTCCATGACTCTGTGCATATGCGAGTGTGAGAGAGAGAGAGAGAGGTTTTTCATTGTTGATAAGATATCCATTTGTTAAGAGTTTCTATTTTTTTGCTGGGTAATGGAGTTTTGCAGAAGGAAATAAATGATTTGTGTCTATTAAAGAAGCAAGAGCAACAACTGCACATTTTTGAGAGCCTCATTAAATGTGTTCTGTTTCCTGCACCGTCTCTGCTCATTTGGGTGAGAACTGAAGTGCACAATACAAGGCTGAATTAAGTGAAAGGCTAAATGAACCAATTAATTCTTTTTTCTTCAATACAATGAAAGTGCCAAACAGAATGTAAAGCAGCCCAAAATTGACCCTTGCCTATCTCCTCATATGACTTATCTGACAGGCACAGAAAGCATGTCCCTGTTCTCCTCCAGTCTCAGAGCTATGAACACACTGAAAAGTAAAGAGGCTTTGACAATAAAATACCACCATATTAAAAAATAATAATAATAACAGTCACACTGAATACACGAATTTTCCCCAGTCCCCTATCTTTGGCTGACTTTGGTCTTTAAAATTATTGCCCTTTCCCCCTTCAAAAAAGTGTCAGTATTAACCTTAAATTTCTTAATATTTTTACCTCTAAAGAGCATAATATGATACTAAATTTGTTCACAATTTTAGGGATAGCAATAGAATTTATGGCTTACAGTGCACTCATAGACTTTGTATTCAAGCAAGACTGGTGTTTAATGGCAGCTTTGTGACCTTGAACAAGTTACTTAACATGGTTGAGCTTTAGTTTTCTTGTCTGCCCAATGGAACAATAACAGCCTTTCCTCAGATGGTTGGTGTAAATGTATAAATTAATTCATGTCACATGATTAAAAAATATCAAATATATACTAAACAGTTGAGGAATGAAAGTTTTCATCACTGTCTGCCTCATGCTTGGGAATGTATGTTCGTATGATTTCCTCATGATAGAATGTAATAAATAATTTACCTCCAAGGCAACAGAAATATCCCCAATACCAAGTTACCCTCTATGGTTGATACTGGCATTTCATTGTGTTTTGTTTTCCCAGGATTATCTACTCTTCTTTCATCCCGTGATAAAGCACAGTCAAATTCCTGCATAGGTTCAATGGAATGAGATCACCTAATAACCCAGGCAAGGCCCCCTTATTGTCTAATACGGTGTGGCAGACTGCTTAAGTCCCAGTTCTACCCTTAGCGGCCAGACATTGAAGTTCCTTCTACCTCTTTAACCTGCTTTGAAATAGGGATAGTAATAATAACATCATAGAATAATTGTGAGAAATAGATGAGTTAATGTAAGTATCTTTTTTAAACAACTGCTTAGTAGAATGTATACTATGTCCCATGTAATCCTTTAAGTGCTTGTGATACTAAGTTATGTAATCATCATAACATCAGGGGTGTTCTGGAGCTGGCTCATTCTGACTCGTAAGAGCCAATTATTAAATATTCAAGAATTTTGTGAGCTGTTTGTGAAACTGTTGATCGCATGCCATAGGTACTGGTAGGAGTGTTTACGCCTTTGAAATTGGCAAAGACCACATAACTGGACAATCCTGTGAGGCAGGTGCTTTCATCATCAAACTGACTTTATAGCTGAGACCCTGAAAGTATAAGAAATGTGCCCATAAATCACACAGTCACTGAGTGCCAGAGCTGAGAATCACACCCATTGAGCCTGACTTCTCAATTTATGCACTTAATCTCTATACTATTCTATGAATGTAAAACACTGCGTGGCAAGGGAGGAGATGAAGCAAAATGGCTGAATAGAATCTTCTAGTGATTGTCTCTCCAAAAAGAACACCAAATTGAACAACTGTCTACAAAAGAAAGCACATTTATAAGAGTCAAAAATCAGGTTAGTGATCACAGTACTTGATTTTAACATCACAACAAGGTAAGAGGCACCAAAGAGAGGAAAGAAAGTCTTGAATTGCCTATACCACCCCTCCACCATCCCTCAGCAGCACAGCATGGGGCAGAGAGAGAATCTGTGCTTGGGGGAGGGAAAATGCATTGAGTGTGTAACTTAATTGGAACTCAGTGCTGCCCTGTCACAGCAAAAAGCAGCACAGGGAAGAATTCAGCTGGTGCCCATGGAGGAAGCATTTATGTCAGTGCTACCCAGAAGGGAACTGTCCATCTCAATGGTAGAAAATTGAGTTCCATTTAGCCGTACCACCATAGGTTAAAGCGCTATGGGTTCCTAAATAAACTTGAAAGGCAGTTTAGGCTACAAGGGTTGTAATTCCTGGGCAAGTCCTGATGCTGCTGTGGGCTCAGAGCCAGCAGACTTGGGATACATGTAATCTAGTGAGACACCAGCTGCGGTGGCTAAGGGAGTGCTTGTGTCACCCCTCTCCCAACCCAAAGCAGTGCAGCTTGCAGCTCCAGGGGAGACTCCTTCATTTTTCATGAGGAGAGGAGAGAAGAGAATCAAGAGGACTTTGTCTTGCAAGTTGGATAGCACCTCAGTCACAGTAGAATAGGACATCAGGGCCTATTCTGTCTATAGGCCCTGATTCTGGCTGTAGGCTGAATATAGCCCTGAAGGCTAAGGGGCTCCTCCTTCCAGGCACTAGCTCCTGGATGTTTATAAATACACACTGCCCTGAAAAGAAGAACCCAGTCCTGGCAGGATTTAGCACCTGTTGATTAAGCAGCCTTTGGGACTTGAATAAACATCAGTGGCACACCGACAGTACTCCCCATGGGCCTGGGGAAGGACCCAAGGCTATGCTGGCTTCAGCACGTTCCTAGCTATGGTAGCTATGGACAAAGATTCCTTCTGCTTGCAGAAAGGAAGGGGAAGAGTAAAGGGGACCTTGTCTTACAGCTTGGGTACCAGCTTGGCCACAGTAGGGTAGAGCACCAAATGGGCTCCTAGAGTACTCACATTCAGATCTTGGCTCCTGAGAAGCACTTTTGAACCCACCCTGGGCCACAGGGAAGCCCACTGTCCTGAAAGGAGAGACCCAGGCCTAGCAGCATTCATGACAAGCTGATTAAAGAGCCCTTGGGTCTTGGATGGGCATTGGCAGTAGCCAGGCAGTATTTGCCATGGGTCTGGGGCAGCAGTGGCCATGAGGAGAGACTCCTTCTGCTTGGAGAAAGGAGAATAAAGGATAGGAAGAACTTTGTCTTGCAGCTTGGGTACCAGCTCAGCTACATTAGAATACGGCACCAAGTAATTTCCTTAGTTTCCTAAGTCCAGGCCCTGGCTCCCAGATAACATTTCTGGCTCTAACCGGGGCCAGCAGGGAGCTCATTTCCCTGAAAGGAAGGACATAAGCCTGCCTGGATTTGCCACCTGTGACTGAAGAGCCCTTGGGCCATGAGTGAACACTGGCAGGGGCCAAGCAATGGTTGCCAGAGGTTTTGGATGAAACCCAGTGCAGTCTCAGTGGTGGTGGTCACAGGGGTGCTTGTGTCACCCCTCCCCGAGCTCCAGGCAGCTCAGCACGGAGAGAGAGAGACTCTATTGTTTAGGGTAAAGTAACGGTAGAGAAAAGCAGACTCTGCCTCATAATTCAGGGAATTCTCATGGATCTTACTGAAGATGACCAATATGGTAACTCCTTGAATCTGCAAGAGTCACAGAATTACTGGATTTAGGATGTGCTCTTATGCAGATACAAATGCAGTGACCAAAGACTTAGATCACAACGTTCAACTACCTTTGAGTACTCGGAAACCATTTCTCATACAGATGGGTGGAAACAGGCCCAGGCTACAAAGGCTACAATATATACCTAACTCTTCAATGCCTAGACATCAAAGAACATTACAAGCATGAAGATCATCCAGGAAAACATGACCTCACTGAACAAAATAAATAAGGTGTCAGTGACCTAACCTGATGTGACAGAGGATTCAGAACAACTGTTTAGAGGAAGCACAATAAAATTCAAGACAACACAGAGAAGTAATTCAAAATCCTACCAAAAAAAATTAACAAAGAGGTTGAAATAATTTTTTTGAGACAGAGCCTCGCTGTATCTCCCAGGATGGTGTTCATTGCCATGATCTCGGCTCACTGCAATGCCCACCTTCCAAGTTCAAGTGATTCTCATGCTTCAGCCTCCCAAGTACCTAGAATTACAGGCACGTGTCACTGGGCCTGGTTAATTTTTGTATTCTAGAGATGGGGTTTCACCATGTTGGCCAGGCTGATCTCAAACTTTTGGCCTCAAGTGAACTACTACTTCAGCCTCTCAACGTGCTAGGATTACAGGCATGAGCCACCGCACCTGGCCTGAAATAATTTTTAAAAATCAAATGAAAATTCTAGACCTGAAAATTACATAGTTAAAAATGCATTCGTCTCTCAAGAGCAGAATTGATCATGCAGAAGAAAGAATTGGTGACTTGAAACCAACCTATTTAAAAATAGACAAGCAGAGGAGACAAAAGAAGAAAGAATAAAAAAGAGTGAAGTACAACTACAAAATCTAGAAAATAATCTAAAAAGGCAAACCTAAGAGTTGGTGACCTCAAAGAGGAAGTAGAGAGAAACACTGGGGTAGAAAGTTTATTCGAAGGAATAATAATAGAGAACTTCTTATACCTAGAGAAAGATATTAATATTCAAGTACCAGAATATTATAGAACACCAAGAAGATTTAACCCAAAGAAGATTACCTCAATATATATAATAATCAAACTCCCAAATATCAAGGATAAAGAAACAATCCCAAGAGCAGCAAAAGAAAAGAAACAAATAACATACAAAGGTGATCCAATGCATCTGGCATCAGATTTCTCAGTGGAAACCTTACAGGTCAGGCAAGAGTGGCATAACACATTAAAAGTGCTGAAGGAAAAACTCTTTTATCTCAGAATAATATATCCAGTGAAAATATCCCTCAAATATGAAGTAGCAGTACTTTCTCAGGCAAACAAAAGCTGAGGGATTTCATCAATGTCAAACCTGTCCTGCAGGAAATGCTAAAGGGAGTTCTCCAATCTGAAAGAAAATGACATTAATGCATCATAAGAAATCATCTGAAGATATAAAATTTACTGCTGACAGTAAGTACACAGACAAACACAGAATATTATAGCACTGTAATTGTGGTGTGCAAACTACTCATATCTTGTCGACTCAGGATAAACCTATCAAAGCTAATAACCACAACAACTTATCAAGACATAGTATAATAAGATATAAATAGGAACAACAAAAAGTTTAAAAGTGGAGTGGGTTGAAGTTAATTTGTAAAGATTTTATTAGTTTTCTCTTTGTTTGTTTGTTATTGCAATTAGTATTGTGTTGTCATCTGTTTAAAATAATGGTCTGTAGGATGTTATTTGCAAGCCTCATGGTAACCTCAAATTTAGAAAACCTACAACAGATCCACAAAAATTAAAAAGCAAGAAATTAAAACATAGAAGAAAAAAACACCTTCAAAGGAAGGAAGGAAGGGAGGAAGGGAAGGTAGGAAGCTAGGAAGGAAGAAAGGAAGGAAGGGAAGGAGGGAGGGAAGGCGGGAAGAGAAAAAAGAAAGGAAGGAACTATAAAACAACCAGAAAACAAATAACAAAATGTAGGAGTCTTTATTTATCAATAATAACTTTGAATGTAAATGGACTAAAATTTCCAGTAAAAGACATAGAGTGGCCGAATGAATAATTTTAAAAAGACCCAAATATTTTTAACCTACAAGAAACACACTTCACCTGTACCATCTATAAAGACATACGTAGACTGAAAATAAAAGGATGAAAAAAGATATTCTATGCAAATGAAAACCAAAAAGTAAGAGTAGCTATACTTGTATTAGACAAAACAGACTTCAATACAAAGCTATAAAAAGAGATAAGCAAGGTCATTATATAGTGACAAAGAGGTCAATTCAGCAAGAGGATATAATGATTGTAAATATATATGCACTCAACACTAGATCAACCAGATATATAAAGCAAGTATGTGTTTTGTTAAGAGTAGTCAAGTTTAGTAGTGAAAAAGGGGGAAGAATATAATAAGGAATTCAATATGTAACGGATGGTGATCAATTGAGATAACTGATGGTGATCAATTGAGATAACTGAGTACCCTAGGACTAGCCAAAAGCAAATATTAGAGCTAAAGAGAGAGATAGACCGCAGCACAATAATAGCTGGAAGTTTCAGCAACCCACTTTCAGCCATTGGACAGATCATCCAGACAGAAAACCAACAAAGAAACATTAGACTTAATCTGCACTATAGACCTAATGGACCTAATTAATATTCATGAATATTTCATCTGGTAACTGCAGAATGCACATTCTTCTCAGCACACAGATTATTCTCAAGGATAGGCCATATGTTTGGCAATAAACAAGTCTTTAAAACTTCAAAAAAAAAAATCATATCAAGTATCTTATTTGACCGCAATGAAATAAAACTAGAAATCATAACAAGAGAAACATTGGAAACTGTACAAACACATGGAAATTACACAGTATGCTCATGAATGATCAGTGGATCAGTCAAAGATGCCCACTTTCACTATTATTATTGAACATAGTACTGGAAGTCCTACACAGAAAAATCAAACAAGAGAAAGAAACAGCACTTAAATTAGAATGAAAGAAGTAAAAGTATCTTTGTTTGCAGATGATACAATCTTCTATTTGGAAAAATTTGAAGACTCCATCAAAAAACTATTTAATAAATTCAGTAAAGTTGCAGGATACAAAATCAACATATAAAAATCTGTCATATATCTGTATGCCAACAGCAAACAATCTGAAAATGAAATCAAGCAAGTAACCCCATTTGCACTAACTACAAGTGAAAGAAAATACTTAAAAATTAACCAAAGAAGTAAAAGATCTCTACAATGAGAACTGTAAAACATTAACGCACGAACTTGAAGAGAACACAAAAATAAACGGAAAGATATTTCATGTTCATGGATTTGGAGAATCAATATTATTAAAAAGTTCTTACTTTCCAAAGCAATCTATAGATTCAATGCAATCCTTATCAAAATACCAATGGCATTCTTCATAGAAATACGAAAAATAATTCTAAAATTTACATGGAACCACAAAAGACTAAGAATAACTAAAGCCATTCTGAGCAAAAAGAGCAAAACTAGAGGAATCATGTTACCTGACTTCAAATTATACTACAGAGCTATAGTAACCAAAACAGCATGGTACTGGCATAAAAACAGACACATAGACCAATATACAACATAACTGCTTGTTCTGAAAAGGTGCTTTTAAATGAGACTTCAAAAAGCAAAGTACAAAACTGATCACATTAAAAGAACATTACAAAACTGATTGTGCCAGCCAATGTTTCATTGGTATTATTTTCTTTAAAGCAGTTATGTTGTATAATTTTATGTGTTTTAATCATTTGCTTTTATTTTTCTACCAAGTGGTTCTCCATCTTCTTTACCTGTTTTCTACTGAACTGCAGATATTTTCCTCATTCATTTATGAGATATAAGCCTTTACTTTTCTTCATTTGTTTGTTTCGTTTTTTGAGACAGAATTTCACTCCGCCACCAGGCTGGAGTACAGTGGTGCTATCTTGGCTCACTGCAACCTCCATCTCCTGGGTTCAAGGGATCCTCCTGCCTCAGCCTCTTGAGTAGCTGGGACTACAGGCGCATGCCACCATGCCCAGCTAATTTTTTGTATTTTCAGTAGAGATGGGTTTCACCATGTTGGCCAGGATGGTCTCGATCTGTTGACCTCAAGATCCACTCACCTCAGCCTCCCAAAGTGCTGGGATTACAGGCATGAGCCACCGCACCTGGCCACCTTTACTTTTCTAAATGATTAAACTGAATTATCAAATTGCTCTAAAATTTATACATTAATATTTGGCGAAAAAACTGAAGTTGTTTAATTTTCATGATAATACTCTTGAATTTGACAACCATATGACTTGGCTACAGATAAGCTTTGCTGTATTTTCTTTAAAAGACACTTTTTTTTTTTTTTTTTTTGAGAAAACAAGTGCCATTGTAACATAATCTCTATCAACCATACAAAGCACAGGACTGAGCTATGATTTACAAAGAAAATCGATAGAAAAATCTCTATAATAAGGTTAAATATTTAATGATGTCATACCACATTTTCTAAGCATCAATTTATATTTCTTTCTAGAATTGAACCCCAACCTTGCCACTCACTCAGGCAAAGGCAAGTTGAGATATGAAAAGTGATGTAACAAGTGTGATGACTATCTTTTTTTCTGTCTTTTGAACTCTGAAAGAAGATAGGACAAAGAAATTAATATAAATTTGAAAGTTTTTTATAGTTCACATATTTTAAGTGGGAAAGAAATGAGAAATATCAAACATCACTTCGTTTTAGGGTTTTTGACTGTTGAGGCTCCTTTCAACAGCCTTTGATGTTATGATGCCAGCAGACAACTTTCAATAGAGACTTGGCAAGTCCAAGTTTTCCTTAGTTTATTTTGTGCTACACTCCCCACCAAAACAGGACATCTAACAGAATTATATGGATTGTGAGGTTGAGACTACTGGTAGAATGTTGACCTTCAAATCTTCACCCATGGTAGATAAGTGACTACATGAGCTTAATTTTTGGTTTCTGTCATTTAAAATTTTTTTTTATTTGCTCCTCTGCATTTAGAAAAGACATATCTCTTTGTCGTTAGTGATCAGAAACCAGAATAAACAGACCTGATATTTAACTTCAGCTCCGCCATTCAGTAATATCACTGTATTACATAATGATACATGTATAATTGAATAATTTCTCTGATCTTCAATACCTTGATTTTTGTAAAATAGCTACAAAGTTCCTATATTGTGGAATTGTGAGAATTAAATGAAAGAATGTTGTACCACCCTTGTCAGAGTACCTGCACACAGCATTGATAAAGGTTATTATTACTTTTATCACATTTATTGCATTTTATACTTATACATATTAATACTATATTCCAAATGTATCCCCTATCCCTAGTCCCCAATACACATACATTCCTTATTCCCAGTGTATTTAGAGAAGAGGAATTTTTAACGAGCAAGGTTGGTAAAAGTAGTTATGTGACTACATTATAATTCAACACTGTTAAGTTTTCTGTTTTTTTCTTCTATTTTCTACAGGAAAGGGATGCAAAAAAAAGTACTAACCAATATTTGAACCGTACCTGACCCATTGGTGAACTTCTCACGTTTTTGGCCATGTGAAAAAAAGAGAGATCAGAATTTCATATGCATTATGGGGTCTTGTTTTGCTTTGTTTTAGCCCTAGTTTTTGTATGCTGTAAAATAGGCTATAAAGTAGAAATAACCATGTGTTTGGGCAGGATGGGAAGGGGGATAAGGAAGATAGTTACTTAGGCAAATTAGAATATACTAGAGCAATGGAAAATATAGGTAATTTTAATGAAACTATTTCTCAATTAAAATTTCTAGCTATTCATTTCAGAACACCATAAGGAAGAATGATAAAAACCATACACCCACACAATCTTTAGATTTTTACTCTCTTAGAACCACATATGCCAAATTTCCAAGTAAATGTCAGTTTCCTTTTTATTCAACATATTAAAATCGTCTTTAAATATTATAATTGTCCTAAAACATGAAGTTACTCTTCACTATTGCTCCTTGGAGAAAATTCACAAAATAAAGGAGAGAAGAAATTCATATTATTACAATTGATAAGGTCTTTTCAACTGTCCAGCTGTTCACCTAAAACATGTTCAATACTAAAAGCAGTACTTTATGGTTAACAAAAATTTTCTGCCACAAACCATGTCTAATCACTGGTGACCTTGTTTATACAGGGACCTGTGATAAAAAGGGCTTCAATATACTAAGAATGTTCAACCAGGACAATTAAAATTATATTGCCTGCCTACTTTATGCAAAGTACTGCTCAAAGCATTGGGTAGAAAAGAGAACAATGCAGTCCATATACCTGCTTCCCTAGATTTATATTCTGAAATAGTACAAATTTTAAATCTCCTTGATTCATACAACACCTGCGAAGTTGGTTGGTTGATTTTTTTGCCCATTTGAGAAATTAAATAACAGGCTTATATACATTAAGCACCTTGACTAACACATATGGAGTTCGAGGGTTTTTTAATTCTATAACCTATGTTATTTTTATTATATTGTGGAAAGACAAAGTGTTCTTTATTTTGGGACAACTACTATAGACTGTCCAAAGAAAAGATAGCATACCTGACTACAAACTTGTTTCCTGGGTACAAATAATTTGCTGATGGCAAAGTGGTATCTATTAATCCTGAGACAATCTAAAGTCTCCAACTCCTGCAGAGTTAGATAATATGTTCCTGGGAGAAATCTAGAGTGCCAAAACACTACCTGTCACACCTGGGCTGTAAAGTCTACCTTAATAAAAAGGAGGAAAAGGTGTGAAAACACCCTCTGGTCCTTTGTAACTGGTTACTCATCTTGAAACAGGAAACAGGAAAAGGATGAATGCAGACACGAAGCAAACAGCATTCATCTGTGGCTTTCTGGAGGCTTCTAAGTGATGGGATGAGTCATCTCTGCTATATTGTAAATTTCTAACAACAAGAGTCTCTTTCTCATTTTATAGTCTAGTGGCCAGAAACAGAACGAAGCGTTTTCCTACCAGACTCCCCATATCTTATTTTAATGAAGATAACTCTGAATAGATGAGATTCATGTACAGTTTATTCAGAAATGTTGGAGTAAGTTTAGGTAATATTAACAAATTCCCTGCTGTCATTTTCATTTTTAAAAAAATTACTTTCAAAATGATTTTTTTCATGAGAATATTACCAAAAGAAGTTTTTCTGAGGAATGCGATTAGTGTGAGTGTACAAGATAGTCCTCATATTCATTTCAATGCTGAATTACCATTTTGGTCATATAGATTGCTGCTTTTAGATCATATCAGATTAAAACTTATTTAAAACTTCCGTCCTCTGGAATTCAGTAGCATGTATTCAACAGAACTTTATTTAGTCCTTTGAAATATCCTACAAAAGAGGAAAGACTTCTGTAGTCAATTAAGTTTGATAAATACTCCAAATATTATTCTAACTCGTGGAGAGTCATATGCATAAAAGCATGCTAAATTCTCTGAACTGCCCCGCAGAAGTTGGATCCGACTAATTTTATTTAGTTCAATGACTCCAAAACATATCTTACTACAAAACCCTTTTTCACATTGAACTTATTTACTACCTTTAGAACATGTTCTTTGGAGATATAATTTCAATTGCTATGATACAAGTCAAGCTGTTTCCACGCAGCCACATCTTCATATGAACAATATAGTCAAGAGTTGTACTAGTTCCATGTAAAAGAAAATTTAAAAGCATTTTAGAAAGTATCAGTCACAGAAATTAAAAATATATGTGATAGGGTTTAAGGTTAGAAAATCTAAAACAAGATTTCCACAGTTTGATGAATTATCTCCAGCTTTAGAAAGGTAACAGTTGTAGGGCATAGCTAGGGAACCACATGTAATTATGAATGGATTTAAGAATGATGGTGTCTGCATGTTCTCACTTATAAGTGGGAGCTAAATGATGAGAACACATGAACATAGAAGGGAACAACACACACTGGGGCCTATCAGAGGCTGGAGAATGGGAAGAGTGAGAGGATCAGGAAAAATAACCAATGGGCACTAGGCTTAATACCTGGGTGATGAAATAATCTGTACAACAAACCCCTATGACACAAGTTTACCGATGTAACACACATGCATATGTGCCCCTGAATTTAAAATAAACGTTAAAAAGAATGATGGTGTCAAACTCAAGTGCTTCTGGGAGAGGAGTAAACAGATTATTTCAGATTATAACCTGTTTAAAACTGTTGTCCTTATTTAAAACCTTTGTCCATTTATCATGAAACAATGCTTGCAGATTATTGACTTTATGGTGTATTTATGATCCATTGTTTTGTGACAAATGGACAAAGGTTCTAGGGAGCAAAAACACGGACATAAGAAGACTTAAGCTGCCATTGTGTTGTTTTCAAAGCTACTGTAATAGCTTCATAAATGATATCTCAGCTTTCAATCATTTCCTAACTCACCCTCTGCACAGGAGCTAGAGTGATTATTTAAAAATGTAAATTACATTGCATGATTTCCTTTCTGAAAATCTTCCAATCAAATCCACAATCTTTACCCTCATCTGTAAAGCCTTACTGGTCTGTCCTCTGATTCCCTCTGAACACATTTTTCACTCAGTTCCAGCGGATGCTGATTTTCTCACGAAGCTGTGAAAATTCCAAGCACTCTCCCACATCAGGGTTTTGCTCTTCTGATGGCTTTTGTCTGGAGTGCTTTTTCTATAGCTGTACATGCCCTTCTTTACGTATCTCGCTTCAGATGTGCACTTCTTGGTGAGGACGTCCCTGACCACTCTCCTCCACTCCCTCTTCCTGATTCACTCTTTTTTTTTTTTTTTTTTTTTTTTTTTTTTTTTTTTTTTGAGATGGAGTCTCACTCTGTCGCCCAGGCTGCAGTGCAGTGGCATGATCTCGGCTCACTGCTGCAAGCTCCGCCTCCCGGGTTCACGCCATTCTCCTGCTTCAGCCTCCCCAGTAGCTGGGACTACAGGCGCTGCCACCACGCCCGGCTAATTTTTTTGTATTTTTAGTAGACACGGGGTTTTACTGTTTAGCCAGGATGGTATCGATCTCCTGACCTCGTGATCCACCCGTCTCAGCCTCCCAAAATGCTGGGATTACAGGTGTGAGCCACCGCACCCAGCCCCTGATTCGCTCTTCTGCATTGCACTTAGCACTAGCTGATATTATACTTCAGATTTATGTGTCTACTTACTCTCTCCACATTAACTGAAGTGATACTAAATGCTGTGAGAGATAAGCCTTGAAGTTTTAACGGCATAGCACAATAGAGGATAGTTTTTTTACCAGTTGTATGAATCTGAATGTCGGTGACAGCAGCGAGATGAGCCTGGGGATCTGCTCCATACAGTCATTCAGGAATAAAGACTGACTTCTGTAAGTCTGTGGCATTCGAGTTTGTCCAGTGGTCTTCATATAGCAAGCAGGCAAGGGAAGAGAGGAGAATCAATGGTATGTGGGAAACATGTATTAGCCAGGCCCAAAATAGTGCACATCACTTCCTTTCACACTCCTTTGGCCACAACTCAGTCCTATGGACACACATCACCATAGAAAAAACTGGGATATGTAGTTCAGCGATCTGTCAAGAAAAAGGAGAAAGGTTTGGCGAATAGCTACCTATGTTCTGTTACAGTTACTCAGGTTAGAAGGTAGATTTCACGCAGGCAGGGATTTTGTTTCGGCTGCTATTATATCGCTATCATGTAGGACAATGTCTGGCAAATAGTACTCTACTAAAAACTATATATTCAACTTAAAAAATAAATATAAAGACCTCATACAATGCTTAGTATGTATCAGACACTGGTCTGTGTGCTTGACATGCAGCACTCTTCAAAATGAACCTATGTGGTGGAGGCTATTAGTGTCTACATTTTACAGATGAAGTTCATGGGGCAAAGAGATGAAAAACATTCCTGAAGTCACAGAGATAGTAAAAGTTGGAGTGTAGACTTGAATCCAGTTTATCTGGATCCAGAACTCATGTACTTAGCTGTATTACACAGTACTACTCTAGACATGGACTGAATGAGTAATTACATAAACAGGAAATTTCAAAAAGTTAGACGAATCCATTCTCTTCAACATAGGCACCGATATAAAAAGTTAAGTCTTCCATGATGTAGGTATAATCAGAAGCAGAAGAGTGTCATACAATGACAGTGAAAAAGAAATTCACCTGGGTGAACATTTGAATTTGGCACATCTAACAATTGTCATAACTACATTTCTAAGATTTTCTACTTCTCCATCCTAATCACATAATACATTTTTCATGCTCTAGCAAAGTAAATACAATTAGAATCCATTCCAGTTTTATTAAATGTCTTAATTCCTTATTTTCTATTGTTTTGGCTATTTCATTTGGAAGGATGCTTGAAAAGCCCTTTAATAAGAAAGTTCACCTTCTGTCTTACATCTCAATAAGAGAGGACTTAGTTGTAGGATTTATAGACTGAAGAAGAAATGTTAAGCCTAAATTCTAATTCAGAAATATATTTTTTGATATGTCTTTAAATATCATCTACAAAACCCACCTCTTTCTTGATATGATAAAAATATGTATAAATTAAACAATATAGCACAGACACACGTTGCATTCTGACTTTTGTGTACAGGGTCATGGTTTCTGCACCTAAAAGAATGTAACACAGGAAATAAGAGCAATTATGAGATACTACAATGTATAAAATGTTTTAATTTATAAAAGCCTTCGTTTTTTGTTTGTACATTTAAAAAATAGTGTCAAGCCTATTATTTATGAGTGAAAAGTCTATAGTTGCTTAGTTACTTTAAAAGTTATAAATACATGGGATTTTGTGACTCAACCAGATATTGGTTGACTAACCGAGCAAAAGTTTCCAATGAGTATTGATAATGATCAGATGAATGGGTTTAGTGATTTCTACTGATTTTCAGTGGCCAGATCACAATTATCCTATATGGTTTTGTTCCTGCTTTTGTTGCTGCTGCTGTTTTTAGGTAGCCCAGGAGGGAGGGAAGAAGGAAAGATAAAAGGGAGAGAAGAAAGAAAGTAAAAATTTGAGATAAGTACTGTGAATTGTGTTAATGCTTTTTTTTCATACCTTGCTCTCTGCTGACTGGCTGGATGGCTTGCATATTTATGTATGCATATGCATATATATGTACATATTTAAGTATTATAGATTTATCTGGTGACTTCAGTACTCTGCCAGAAGTATTATTTGTTCATTAATGTGCTTATAATTGCTTGAATATTGCAAGTAACCACAAAACAATTATGAGTATACACACCCAATGAGATAGAATGTAGACAGCAAAATAAAATGTAATTACCTTCTTCCCCTACTCACACTTGGTGGTGTATTACTGTGAAATGTGAAGCAGACCGCTCTTAAAATCTTTTATTATGTCCTCAAAACTTACTTTCTCAGTCTTCTCAAACTCTAGCCTACTGGCCTCATGGATAATAATACCCATTGGCTTACTTGTGTGTGTGTGTGTGTGTGTGTGTGTGTGTGTGTGTGTGTGTGTGTGTGGTTATCTTCTGAAACCATTATTAAAAGCTTTACTAAAATGTTTCCACTGTGTCCTTGCTAAGCAAATGTTCCCAGTAACCACAAACTTAATATTTAGAAATAATTTAAGACCTTTGAAAACATTATAGGTGACCTTAAACATAAAATGTAACAGGATCCCCAGCAGCATCCTCTGTGTACATACTAAAACACAGCAAGGAAAAATACAGGTTAGGTTTTCCCATCTGAAGCACCAAGGACTGCAGAATTGTATCCACTAAGAAAGTTTTTGTTGTTGTTGTTTGTGTAAGCCATCCAGCCAGTCAGCAGACAGTGATGTATGAAAAGCGTTAAGATAATTGGGGTATCTAACTAAGATTTTACTTTATTTCTTATCTTCTCTTCCTTTCCTCCTATTTTCCTTCCTCCCTATCACTCTCTCTCTTCCATACAATAATACCAGCAACAAAAATGTATCAGATAACAGTGACCTGACCACTGGAAATGAATTGAAGTCACTCATCTGATCATTATCAATACTCATTGGAAACTGTTCCTCAGTTAAGAGTTACACAGTCCCACGTATTTATAATGTCTTTTTTTTTTTTTTTTTTTTTTTTTTTTTTTTTTTTTTTTTTTTTTTTTTTTTTTTGAGACAAAGTCTCGCTCTTGTCCTCCAGGCTGGAGTGCAATGGCACAATCTCAGCTTACTGCAACCTCCGCCTCCCAGGTTCAAGTGATTCTCCTGCCTCAGCCCCCTGAGTAGCTGGAATACAGGCACCTGCTACCACGCCCGGCTGGTTTTGGTATTTTTAGTAGAGACAGGGTTTCACCATGTTGACCAGGCTGGTCTCGAACACCTGACCTCAGGTGATCCTCCCACTTCAGCCTCCTAAAGTGCTAGGATTACAGGTGTGAGCCACCACGCCAAGTCACATTTACAATTTTAAAAATAACTCAACAACTGTAATTTTTCACTCATAAATAATATGCTTGATATTACTTTAAAATGTACAAACAGAAAATCCAAGGCTTTTCTACATTAAAAACTTTTATATGTTGTAGCATCTCACAAATATGTGTATGTATAATTAAATAATATGAATGAATATATAAATATGATTAATCAGAATAATTCCACATACCCACTAATAAAACAGCTTAAGGAGTAAGGATTCCCTTACATATTGTTTGATTATAGCAAGAGGAGGAGTTCATAAAATAATTGAAAGTGAGATATTTTTGGTGGCCTTCACTCTATGCTATTCTTGTTTTAATATCCAGAACACCTCACATATTCAGATTTTTTCAGACACTTGCATGGGTCATAAGTGTACCTACTCAGTCGTCCATTAATTCACTAAATATCTATGTGTGATAAACATAGTCCCTGCATTTAAATAACTTACTGTTTCAGAGAGACAGAGAAACAAATGTTAATGATATGGCTTGACAACTGGCTTAGTGAAGATATATGCAGATGCTATAATGAGAACAGAAGATGAAGGAAACTCTATTTTGCCTAATAGATATAAGAAATAGATAACGTAGCTAAAAGTTGTAGAACAACTAGAAAGTATTGACATGGACAAGGCAGAATGCTCCAATCCATGAACAATTATGTAAAAGATGGATGTGTTCAGAGAGTTAAATGTGCTTTAGCTTTATTAGGTTGGAAAGTGGAAAGAATAAAACACAGGGAGTTAAGGTCCAAGAAAGGAAGAATACTTTTAAAATAAAAATTAGATACCTTAATTTACAAAACTGTTGATGATAAAAAGATGTAACGTTGCTTGTTGTGAGTTGAATTGTGCTTTCAAAAAACATATGTTAAAGTTCTAACCCCTGGTAGTTATAAATGTGTCCTTATTTGAAAATAGAGTCTTTGCAGATACAATCAGGCTAAAATGAGATTAGGATTTAGGTGGGCCCTAACTCCAATGACTGGTGTCTTAAAAAAATGAAATAAAATAAAAATTAGACATACAGGAAGACACACATAGAGGGAAGAAGGCCCTGGAGATGGAGATGGAGGCAAAAATTGAAGTTAAAGTGCCACAAACCAAGGGACGCTTGGAGTTACTAAAAGCAAGAAAAGACAAAGAAAGATTCTCATAGAGCCTTCAGAGAGACTGTGGCCTGGCCATATTTTACTTTTTGGCTTCTGACCTCCAGGAACTGTAAGAGAATAAATTGCTGCTGTTTTATGCCACCTCATTTGTGACACTTTCTTATGGCCGCCCTAGGAAACTAATATACTGCTAAAGTGCATTCAATTTTTAAAGGTCACAAAATATAGAAAAAGCTTCATCACAGAAATTGCTTCTCAAGTATTAATTTACATGTTATGGCACTTGGGTCAATGCTGTTAATCTTACCTGTATTCACTAGGGTTCTCCAGAGAAGCTGAACCAATAGAATATATAAAAATGAACATGTATGCAGGATTTATTAATATTATGGGAATTGTCTTATGTAATTATGGAAACTAAGAAGTCCTACAATATGCTTCCTGCAAGCTGGATAACCTGGAAAGCTGGGGCATAACTCATCCCCAGTCTGAAGAATGGCAGGGTTTGGGGCTACTGGTGTTAAGTCTCAGCGTTCGAAGATCCATGAACCAGAAGTTCTGATATCTGATGGCAGGAGAAGATGCATGTCTCAGTTCAAGAAGAGAGACAGAATTCAACCTTCTTCCACTTTGTGGTCTATTAGGCCACTCAACCAGTTGGATGATGCCTGCCCACGCTGGAGAGGGGAGATTTCTTTGCTCAGTCTACTCATTCAAATGTTAATCACTTTCTGTGCCTTGCTTATTTTACCTACTGTAATATCCTCCACGCCCATCCGTGTTTCAGTCAATGACAGTATTTCATTCTTTTTTATAGATAAACAGTATTTCATTGTGTATATATGCCGCATTTTCTTCATTCATTCATCTATTGATGGACATGTAGGTTGATTTTATATCTTGGCTATTGTAAATAGTATTGCAAGAAACATGGGAATGCAGATACATCTTTGACATACTGATTTTCTTTCCTTTGGATGTATACCAAGAAGTGGGATTGCTAGACCATATGGTAGTTCTATTTTTAGCTTTTGGAGAAACCTCCATACTGTTTTCCATAATGGCTATACTAATTAACATTCCCACCAACAGTGTATAAGAATTCCCTTTTCTCCATGTCCTCACCAACATTTGCTATTTTTTTTTTTTTTTTTTTTGTCTTTTTGATAATTGTCACTCTAACTGGGGTGAGACATAGTAATTACTACATGTTCTCACTTATATATGAAAGCTTAAAAAGTTGATCCTGTAGCAGTAGAGAGTAGAATAGTGGTTCCTAGAGTCTGGGTAGGGCATGGGGAAGGGAAAAATAGTGAAAAATTGGTTAATGGATACAAAATTACAAGACAGGAGAAATGAGTTCTAGTGCTCTATAACAGTATAGTTAACAGTAATTTATTTTATATTTTCAAATAGCTAGAAGAGAGGTGATACAGTTTGGCTATGTCCCAACCCAAATCTTATCCTGAATTGTAGTTCCCATAATCCCCACGTCATGGGAGGGACCTGGTAGAAGGTAATTGAATTATGGAGTTGGTTACCTCCATGTTGTTCTCATGAGAGTGAGTAAGTTCTCATGAGATCTGATGGTTTTATAAGGGGCTTTTCCCCCTTTGCTCGGCTTATTCTGTCTCCTGCCACCCTGTGAAGAGGTGCCTTCCACCATGATAGTAAGTTTCCTGAGTCCTCCCCAGCCATGCAGAACAGTGAGTCAATTAAACCTCTTTCCTTTATAAATTACCCAGTCTTGGGTATTTCTTCATAGAACCATGAGAACAGACTAATACAAGATTCTGAATGTTCCCAACATAAAGAAATAATCAGTGTTCAAGGTGGTAGATATGGTAATTACCCTTATTTGATCGTTACACATCGTATACATGCATCAAAATATCACTCTGTACTCCATAAATATGTTCAGTTATTATATGTTAATTAAAATAATATTTTTATAAGTGAGATAGCTACATTTTTAATGCTAACTTTCCCCAGAAACACCCTCACAGACACACCCAGAAATAATGTTTTACCAGCTATCTGTGTATCATTTAACCCAGTCAAGTTGACAGATAAAATAAGCATCACACCACCTCAAATTCTACTATGTAAGTAAGTGCAATTTATATAGATTCATAATTTGACTACCTCTTATTCATTAATTTAACACCCAACTGGTATGACTCATTGGATTCTGAGAATGGCACTATACCTAGTTAGAAAGTAACTACCAGCCGGGCGTGGTGGCTTACCCCTGTAATTCCAGCACTTTGGGAGGCCGAGGCGGGTGAATCACGAGGTCAGGAGATGGAGACCATCCTGGCTAACACAGTGAAACCCCATCTCTACTAAAAATGCAAAACATTAGCCGGATGTGGTGGCACGTGCCTGTAGTCCCAGCTACTTGAGAGGCTGAGGCAGGAGAATCACTTGAACCCGGGAGGTGGAGGTTGTAGCGAGCCAAGACTGCACCACTGCCCTCCAGCCTGGGCAACAGATTGAGACTCCGTCAAAAAAAAAAAAAAGAAGAAAAGAAAGAAAAAGGAAGTAACTACCAAGTGGTTGTGCAGTCAATACTTGAATGCCTCAAATGATTATAAACTGATTACCTTCAACGACAGTCTATTCTACTCTTGGATAGTTTTGACAGAATTTTTTATGTTGAGCTGAAATTGCATTTCCTGTTTCCTGTCATCCCTACCTTTGTTTCCTGTTCTATACCATGAGGTACACAAAAGAGTTTGAATCATACTTTAACAGAATAACCCAGAAACCCTGATTCCTGCCCAGTCCTCTCAAAGTCTGTTTGCTTTTTACAGACTCAACACCCTCACATCCTTCCAGCATGACTCATGTGGCATGGTTTCAGTTTACTGCACTGTTTCCCTTGCTGCTCTCAACTTGTTTACATTAGCTATGTGCACTGGCATTTCAGCTACACGTCTTTTTGCTCCTAGTCATCAGAGTGTTGGGTTCTGTTCTCCTGTGACATCACTGCATGACTAGCTTGCCCAAGTAAAACAAGGTTTAATTAAATCTTAATGTTGCACCCAGCTCTTTACAGAACTAACTGTTATTTTCACTTCCTTGTGCTATTAGCAGAATACATAATGAGAGTGTATGGAGCACAGAATCAGCCCCACTTATAACGAGTAGCATTTTGTCACTTACTCATGGTCTATTTGCACTAAGCTTACTTTTCGGCTCACCACAGGTCTCAATTTTCCCCCACAGACAGATCAACTTTTATTTGTGGTAGTATTTGTTCTTTTTGAGTTACTAAGGTGGCATCATAAAAACATTAAAATATATTAATATGTCTTTGAAAAGAAGCTATTTAATATATTTAGTGCAGAAAGTTTTAGGAATTACCTCCCCTCATGCTGCTATTATCTGGTTACCTTTTTCACATTTATGAATTGTCTAAATGGAAACCACTAGTCTCTGAGCCCTCCAAATGCAAATAACTCATAAAATATTCTGTATTTAAACTGATAATCACTTCTCTTTCAATTTTAAATTATGACAGAAGTGATTATCAAAGTTATTCTCTGGGGGAAAATTACAAAGTGATACCACCCAAGTGCTTGTGAGATTACTAATTTTTCAACCAGCTCATAAATCCTCAGGAAATGTACAATACCTCAATTATTAAATATTAATCCAGAAAGACTTATTCCAGTGGTTGACTATTCTTGCTTGCCTTAGAGAAGTCCCAGAAGTAGTATGATGACGTGGATTAAAATATGCATGCAACTTGTCAACAACTTTAGTTGTCTCCAATAGCTAAAGGCAAATATGAAAAAAATCACACAATGTGTGGCAGTATTATACTGTACCGTTGAACTGATAATGATGTGAATATGTTCTTTTAGGCAATTCATCTCTTAATTTCTTTTTACTTCAGGTGATAGTAATGATGTGGTCTCTTTATTTTGAAATAAAAACCAGAGAGCCTAGCAGTCTTCCTAGACACAAGACTTGTAATTCTCATGTTAAAATAAATAAGGATAAAGTGACTACATAGATTTAACTTGACTTTAGATAAAAATATTGCAGCACAGAATATTGAACTGTCTTTCCAACCCTTCACAGGCCAAGGAAGACTGGAATATCAAGTTTGGGTATAAATGTTCTCATTTTTGTTCTTACTATGCAAAGCAAATTCTTTTAAAATATGTATAAAAATATTTCACTTTTAGTAATGTCTGTCTACAAACCCTGCCACTGTCTGTGTTACATATTTGTTAACATGCATAAAGATCATGACATTATTTTACATAATGATTAATTCCTTTCTTTAAAATATTTCAAGCAAATTCACAATTAGAATTTGGAAGCATAAATGAAATTTTTTTCTTGATATTCTAAAGGATGTAAAGTTTTATTGGTCAACATAAAAGTAATTAACTTTATTGTTTTGTTACTAATTTTGTAGTAGTTCTAGAGTCAGTGTAGAGTGTAGTGAAGTCAGTTTTATGAATTCTGCTTGAGATACTTTTGGTTGGTGTTTAATAGACTAAAAATTTAGAAAATGTTCAGGCAGAAGAGAAGTTATAAAAGACTCATCACCAACACCTGGCCCAGTGCATAGCTAATTCATAGTAAATGTTTATTAAGGGAATGACTGACTGATAGACTGACAGATGGACTGACTGACTGACTAAATCAGTGACTATGAAAACATGTTCACACACTGAACTCAAATCCAAGATTATTTTGAAACTCCATAGCTTTTAATGAATATCGCTTCTCAGCCTTTTGGCTAAGAGCAAGTGTAATTAACATCAACTTCTTTCTGATAGCAGATAATAATAGAGGCCCTTTTCTTGGTCATTCATTTTCTACAAGGGAACAGTAAGGCTCAATGAATTTGAAATAGATATGAAACCCTGAGATTTCCTATTTAGATCTTCCTGTTTATTAATGAAAAAAAATAGCCTCTCTATGTAAGCAAGACATCTCACGTGACTCCAAAGGGCATGTATTCTCCAAAAGCAGCCTCTGTTGAAAGCCCTGTCATTGGAAATGGCAGATTTCTGCATGGCACCTCATAGAAGTCAACAGGAGACTTACATTTCTTTCTCTGCCATAGAGAGAGGCTCCTGTTAGCGATAAGGATGCACCTCAACTCTCAGACATAGACCACCTCAACTAACCACATTCAGCATTAAAATTTCCCAGTAGCAGTCCTATACTTGAATCTTTTCTTGTGGTATTTTTCACTTTTAACCCACAAGCAAATCCTATTAAGATTTCTTCCAAAACATATTTCAAAACCGATCTACATTTCTGTAGATTGATCTCCATTTCCACAGCTATGTTTGCGATCTTTATCACTCTTTTCTAGATTTCTGAAATATTCCTGAACTTTCCTCTCTGCACTCAATCTTACCTTTACAATCCATTTTCTACACACTAGTTATTATCATCTTTAAAAAACTCATATCAATGGCTCTCTCCACTTATATCTTAGAAGATTCCATTGCAATGAGAATGAAGGAGCTGCAAGTTCCTGCATTGTTTGATTTCTGTCTAGCTCTCTGATTTCAATTTCTAGCAATGTCTTTATCATACTCCAGAAGCAATGGTTTTTTTGTTTGTCCTTGTACAGATTAAGTATTGCAAACTGATCTAAGCTTCTTTGGCCCTGCACAACACACAGCGATCTTTTTTTGTTGTTGTTTGTTTTTTTGTTTCCTTTTTTTTTTGAGAATGAGTCTTGTCTGGAGTGCAGTGGCGTGATCTTGGCTCACTACAACCTCCACCTCCCGGATTCAAGCAATTCTCTGCCTCAGCCTCCTCAGTAGCTGGGATTACAGGCGCCTGCCAACATGCCCAGCTAATTTTTGTATTTTTAGTAGAGACAGGGTTTCACCATCTTGTCTAGGCTGGTCTTGAACTTCTGACATAGTGATCCACCCGCCTCATCCTCCCAAAGTGCTGGGATTACAAGCCTGAGCCACTGTGGCCGGCCAGACTTATTTTTGGTAAATAGTAATCGCAAAGAAGCCTGAGCCCTCTGGGTGAGTGTTAGCTATGCCCTCAGTACTAGGTTATACTAAAGTAAGTCATTGACTTAATTTTGGTAAACACAAAGTTGTATTAGACAAACATGCTTTCATTAGTGAGCAAGCAAGCAACAGTTTTTAAAACTTATTCTAAGTGCAACAAAATTCCACCTCTTTTTTTTTTTTTTTTTAATTTAATTTTTTTTTTAGGTTTTCAAAATACCACCTTTCAGCAGACAGCATTCCAAACTTATGGTTGGATCAATCAGTGTTCTTCTCACCCATGACTAGGCAGAGAACCAGTTACAGATCAAGCTTTGGGTGTCATCCCTAACTTAAAGATACTTGCCTCTGGCCTCACTAGATTCTTAAATGGTCTTAATCTGATTGTGAGTAGTATCTCAAATATGTTTGTCAATCCATATATGTTGAACACCATTAATTTCACCAATAAAGACTATTTATTTTATCATCCCAATCATTGACACATTTATTTGCTGGAAAATGACAGTTTCTGATATTAGCTATGATCATTGGCTGCCTGATGTTGATTAAAAATGAAAAAAATAAGTATTAGTAGCTATCTTTCAAACATGACTTTTTTATATAATCCTAGCAAATATGGTTTCTTTTTTTTTTTTCTTTTGAGACAGGGCCTTGCTCTGTTGCCCAGGCTGCAGAGGAGTGGCGCCATCAAAGCTTACTGCAGCCTCTATCTTCTGGGCTCTAACGACCCTCCCCGCTCAGCCTCCCAAGTAACTTGGACTATAGGCATGTGCCACCAAACCTGGCTATTTTCCCTTTTTTAGAGATGGGGGTCTCACTATATTGCCCAGGCTGATCTTGAACTCCTGGCTCAAGCTACCCTCTTGCTTTGGCCTACCAAAGTGCTGAGGTTACAGGCATGAGATATCATGCCTGGCCTGGATTCTTAATTTAGATAAGTGACCCTTCCTTTCCTGGAGTCAAAGCAAAAGCAGCTGAATCTTATAAAATAATACTGAAGTAGTTTCTAATAATTGAAGACATTTTAACATTAAGGTCACTTCAGAAATTTTGCACTGTTGTTGGCTTTGTTAGGAAATGGCGTGAATATGTTTCCTAAGGCTTTTCACATGTCTGGCTCTTTCTTGTTCTTCAGGTTTAAGCTCAAATTGCACCTTTCAACTAGTCCTTCCATTGCCAATCTATTTGTAGAAGAGAAATAATACTAATAAAGTAATAATGGTAATTACAACTATACTAATAGTAATTTTGAGCATTTCTATTTGCTAAGCACTGGGCTAATCTTTGTGTATTTATTTATTTATTTATCTATTTATTTATTTATTTAATTTATTTTTAAGGCAGAATCTCGCTCTGTCACCCAGGCTGGAGTGCAGTGCCGCAATCTCGGCTCACTGCAAGCTCCGCCTCCCAGGTCACGCCATTCTCCTGCCTCAGCCTCCCGATTAGCTGGGACTACAGGCGCCCGCCACCACGCCTGGCTAATTTTTTGTATTTTTAGTAGAGATGGGGTTTCACCGTGTTCACCAGGATGGTCTCGATTTCCTGACCTCATGATCCACCCGCCTCAGCCTCCCAAAGTGCTGGGATTACAGGTGTGAGCCACCGCGCCCGGCCTATCTTTGTATATTTATTAACTGATTTAGTCCTCAAAATAAGCCTATGATGTGGAATATTTAGCTTCAATTTACAGCAGAGGAACCTGAGGTACAAGATCTTGCCAACACAACATAATAGAGAAATGGCAGAGCTGGGATTTGAATGCCCAATCCAAAGCTTATGCTCTTCAGTTAAGCAACCCTATCTGACCCCATCCTAGTCATTATCACATCACCCTGTTTATTTGTCAATAATTTTTACCCTAATCTGTAAATATTTGTATTTACTTAATTGTTCTGTCTCATTTATCAAGAAATGTTTCTCAAGAATTGTTCTTTCTCATGCTTTCAAGAAAATATAGATATCTTGAGAGCCGGGACCTTACCTAGCCTATTCATTACTCTGTCACTGGATCTAATACTATCCCTGGTGCATAGTCAGTGCTCAGTTTATTGTTTTTCACAAGTGAGTGAGGGTAGTAGAACTCAGATACAGCACTGCTAGTTCTAATTTTCATTGCCTATTTCATTTTGCCATAAGATTTAGAATTGCTAAACTTCTATGACATTCTCCGCTACCTGTGTCTTGCACCTGATGTCGTATGAATTCAAGCGTGGATTTACTAAGTCTTCTTTTGACATCTGACAAAAAACTGCTCACCTTTATGGAAAAAACCACACCTTTCATCCATTCTCTGTGCTATTGCCACAGCAATACTTTTAGAATCAAGCTCACTTAAAATCCATCAGAACTTCTGCATCTGCATAATTTTAAGGATCATGTTCAAACTCCTTATGACATATGACATAGCTCATTAATTGGTCTGCCTAATCATGGATGTCAATTTGTTACATTCACACTTCTATGTAAGCATGTGTACCTACACACTAAACACACACACATAAACACACACAAACACATACTTGCCACCTATCACACTAATCATTCTGAATTTCTTGTTCATTGAAGGGAAGATGTCAGGCTCTTTTACAGGATCTTCTCTCTGACTAGTGAGATCTTCTATACTTCCTTAATTAACTAATGCCTACTTGGTTTTAAAGCCTAATTTCTTCAGAAATTTGTCCTTGATTCTCCTCAGTCTTATCTAGGTACCTCCAATAGCACCTAATACATACATTGTTTAATCCTAGAATATGTCATATTATTCTATAATTGTTTATATATATTACTACCTCATTCAATAGAGGGTGGGTTCCTTGAAGTAGGATCTGTGTTGCTTTTAAGCACTGTGTTCTTTCCAGAATAGGTGCTCTAGAAATATTTGATGAAAAAATCCATAGGAGAAAAAAAGGAATAACTCTAATTCTAAAGCATGAGAATAATCTGTGGCAAACTGTCCTTCAGAGGTATGTTCAATTGCTAGCTGCATTTTATAACGTTAGTGGATAGGGCCAACATTATTCCCTGGTGATGTCAATATGGCCCCTTCATCAGTCTGAAAAATCCGCTGGCAATGAAAATACATGGAGTCTGAAAACTGTTTATGAAACTATGAAGGTGAGTCAATAGACTCTGTTCCAAGTTGGCAAGAAGAGATGTTGTCCTAAACATCTAAAGCGCCATAATTCACATTGAGCTGCACATTAATTTAAATGTTAATGTAAATTTAAAACATGTTGTATTGATTTGGAACTATTTTTATATGAATATTGCATAACTGAGCTTCCAACAGCAGAGTCCAAATGGACATTCCTTCACATTAACTTATTATAATTAAGAAAACAAGTGACCTTTCCCCTTTTGTGTCACGTAAAATCATTTGTTTTAGTTACAACATTTAGCTATGAGAAGCTATGAGAACTTCTGCCTTTGAGTGCAATTGCTTTAGGCTGTTCTGAGCAAAAAGATTCATTTCCATGCCTATTATTTTAGGGTATTGAACATTTAATTTAAAATATGTGTAGAGATTTGTGTCTTTCCCATTTCATTGGTGAGTAAAATAAAGTTACCATGACAATCCTGGTTAATTTAGTCTCTGTTGTTAGTACTTCAGTCATAATCTCTTTTTATTGAGGTTTATATTTCCAAAGGAAAATACAATTTACAGAGGATATTCCATTATATTAGTCCCACAGAAAATAAATTATAATGATGGTGAGGATGCTGACAATACCTGGATATCTATATATATGCTTACTCTGGGGCAGACCCTGATGCAAAGTATCCTATAGAAAGTTCTTCATTAAATCCCAAAGCAGCATAAAAGGGATGGACCTCTCACTATCCTGTTTCATAAATTAGGATAGTGACCCATAGAAAGATTAAGCCACTTTTCTAAAGTTCTACAACCAGGAAGTGGGGCTGCTGACCTTAGGTTGGTCTGACTCCAAGGTCTTCTGTAACCTGTGCTCCCTGAGTCTTAAAGTGCACAATGTGACTGACACATTGAAGCCTAGAGAAGTGAATTTCTTGGCCGGGCACAGTGGCTCACGTCTGTAATCCTTGCACTTTGGAAGGCTGAGGCAGGTGGATCACCTGAGGTCAGGAGTTTGAGACCAGCCTGGACAACATGGCAAAACCCCATCTCTACTAAAATTACAAAAATTAGCCAGGCATGGTGGCACATGTCTGTAATCCCGGTTACCCAGGAGGCTGAGGCAGGAGAATCCCTTGAACCCAGGAGGCGGAGGTTGCAGTGAGCCGAGATTGCCTCACTGCACTCCAGCCTGAGTGACAGAGTAAGACTCTGTCTCAAAAAAAAAAAAAGTGAATTTCTTTTTTAAAACATGCAATTGAATAATCAATGCTACCATTGAGAAGCTGGGTAGATGAATGAAATCCTAAAACCTGGGGTGGAGCAAGATGGCCGAATAGGAACAGGTCCAGTCTCCAACTCCCAGCGCGAGTAACACAGAAGACCGGTGATTGCTGCATCTTCAACTGAGGTACTGGGGTCATCTCACTAGGGAGTGCCAGACAATCGGTGCTGGTCAGTTGCTGCAGCCTGACCAGCGAGAGCTGAAGCAGGGCGAGGCATCGCCTCACCTGGGAAGCGCAAGGGGGAAGGGTATCCCTTTTCCTAGCCAGGGGAACTGAGACACACAACACCTGGAAAATCGGGTAACTCCCACCCCAATACCGCGCTCTAAGCAAA
>NW_016803198.1:1758657-1767528 GCF_001698545.2 Rhinopithecus bieti
GGGAGGGATTGCACTGGGGAGTTATACATGATATAAATGATGAATTGATGGGTGCTGACGAGTTGATGGGTGCAGCACACCAACATGGCACAAATATACATATGTAACAAACCTGCACGTTATGCACATGTACCCTAGAACTTAAAGTATAATAAAAAATAAAATAAAATAAAATAAAGAAATCCTAAAACCTGCTTTCTAGTTCATGAACACATTGTATCTTATTCCCTTCACCTGTGCAGTATAATATTTAGTGAATCGATTGGTGAGTCCCTTCCAGCCCCACATTTAATGAAGCTGTATGATATGATTCACTTTGTTCTAACCAACAAACGCCCTGCCTTGTTCTCATCACAACCACCTGTTGTAGTACTGCTTATCTGATGCTATATCCCTGCAAGCAGCCCTACCATGCTCAGTTCTCTGTACTAAATCCTGATATGAACACATTTATTTGAAACTTGTTAAATACCAAGTAGAAAACTCAGAAGAAGGAGGAGGCATCATTTTGTTCCCCTGAACATATAATTGAAATGGAGTGCAAAAATCAGATTCCTGAGAAATTAGACAAGGCATTCAGGTATGAAAAGATGAATATCAACTGATGCATTCAGAGGCTAAGATACAACAGGTCTGATAGAATCTGCTTCAGTTGAATATGTACTGGCCCAGAAGTAGCCATCAACTTTTGTAGTGCCAGGATACATAGCACAGTTCATAGTAAGAAAACATATAGGCTTGGGGATTAAACAGACTTGCCAGTTCTGCCACTTATCTCTTTCTGGGTTAAACTAAGTTGTTTAAGTGACTTGAACATCCTTACCTCTGTTTCTTAATCTGTAAAATGAGAATTATAATCCGAATTTTTATAGAGTAGTTATGAAGCTTAATTTGTAAAGTAATGTAGAGAGATTAGCCCAGTACATTAGAAGTATAATGCAAGCTTAGTTTCTTTTATTCTAATAATAGTAGCAAACAAGTCTGATATGCCAGTTTTAAAATTATCTTTGCAAGTAGTAATTTCATCTATCACTCAACCCTTTAGTTTTAGGAAATGTATTGTTTTTGCAAGACAACAACATATGAACACCAATTAAATATGAATATTTCAACCAAAAATACCTTTTTTTTTTCCTTGGAAGATATGTGAGGGGAAGAAAATCATCATATCATGCTAAATTCTGTAAGCTTGCCCAGTCCCTTCAGAATTTCAACTTCTCCTTAACATCAGGATACCTGAAGGTTGGACAACTGACCTACTGGTCATTAGGCTCCAAAGGGTTATTAATCTTCTGAGTTAAAAATAAAATTGTACCAAACTCCATCAGGTAGATAATTAATTTTTTTTCAAGTAATACACGAATCTCAAACTCACTGACTACAACTACCTTAGTATCACTTACCTACAAATAACTCATGCTCGAGAGAGAGAAGCTAACAATTGGTATATATAAGTGTATAAAAATTCAGGCTTTGTTTAGGCATGAGAGTTTTGCTTCCACAAAATCTTCTTGATCATCCTACCCATATCAAAACATACCCTTAGAAGGAAAATTATCGTAGAATTTGAAAGATGGAAGGGTCCTTGGTGGCAATTTTGTACAAAGCTTTTCATTTTACATGTGGAGCAGTTAGAACTCAGTAAGTTTTGGATTCTTGCCCAAAATTATCTGGCTAATTATGGCAGGGTTATGAATTGAATCCAGTTCTAATTCTCAATACAATGTCTATATTTACTTATTTTCTGTGATGCTATATCAAACTGAGAAATTTGTAAATTACAATGTATATTTTCTAGTTTTTTCATGTCAGTTTCAACTATTAGAGTTGAAATAAACTGCTAATTATCTGTATTGTTTTTAGCTCATGGCCAGAGGGAAGAAGTAAGAGCAGGAAGTCTTTTAAATTTATGTAAAATAAGCTATTTATAGATAAAAATCTTTTCCAGTGAAATTCATATGACATATTTCAATAAAATGCAATGAACATTAACAAAGAAATGAAAGACTAATAAATCTAGAGTTGGATAAACTAAATCAAATAGATATGTACGGATATATTTATATATTGTATATATATAACACATATACATATATACATGTACGTATTTGCTATAGTTTACCCACGTCTTGATTTGTTAGTCATGTAACATACACGTGTGAAAGACATTCTGTGATTTTAAATTACTACATTATATTGAGGGAATGTAACAGGCAGGGATGTCTAATACTATTTGTTTTCACTTGTATAGCATGATTTTAAAATATGATATTTATGTTATCTTCCTCCAGGTATAAAGAAGTATCTGCAGAAATCCAGAGCACTTATTAAACTTCTTTGAGTTTTCCCAGGAAGATCAATACCTGTTGGAGAAATTTTACTAAGGTAAGTTCCAAATACCACTAATCTATTCTTTACAGGCTTGCATTCTAGCTGCTCTAGTTAAGAACAAAGTGAGGTTCACTAAGTCAAGAAAATAGACAAATAGAAAACCATGCATCGCTTTTATTAATGATGCAGTTAATGCTTGGGGATAACATTTCAGTGAGTATGACAAAAATGAAATTCCTAATATTTAACTACAGCATTAGATAGATTTATCCATCCAGGCCCAAGAACCAGGCATCGCTTTTATTAATGATGCAGTTAATGCTTGGGGATAACAATTCAGTGAGTGTGGCAAAAATGAACTTCCTAACATTTAACTACAACATTAGATAGATTTACCCATCCAGGCCCAAGAAGTGCTTGGCAACTGCAGGCTCTCCCAATATGGCAGCCTGCCCTATGAAATTTCTAGTGTGGAGTAGCAGACCTGAGCGTATCTTCTTTCACGTAGCCCACTGTAAAGATGAAGGGGAAGAGAATGTGATTGACAAAATCTTGCTTTGAAGTTCACCAATCAAATAAGCAATTCTACCGACCAAGAAGAAGGGAGAGAAAGGGGGATAAAGAGAGGCCAGAAGAGCTGCTATAATGGAGTTTCCTTCACATGGAAAAAAAAAAAAAATTTGAAATGGGGAATGAGTATTTTTTCTGTTACCATTGAGGGATCGGAGAGACCTACCTAAAAGGAAAAAGGCTCTTTAGAGGTTGCATCAGGATTTTCTTAACCTAGCAGCACACTAAGATAATTTCTCCTGGGTAATGGAGGAAGCCACAGGACTGAGATTCTCCCTGCTTTAAGAAGAAATACTCTAGGCAAAATTTTTCCCACCTTCCTATTAGAAGTCAGATATTTTCAGAATCACAATAGACATGTTGTCTGTGCTATCACAGAGCAGATGACTATATAGTAGACTACTACCATTTATGTTTTACTTATTTTAAACAAAATAAAACCCATTACAGATAGTAATTTTCAATTTTTGAGGCATACTGTTGAGTTATTCTGTAAAGGGCAGGTGGAGGGAACAGTTTAGGTAGTAAAAGAGCTTAGCTAACTCCTCAGTGTACTTGTCTCAATGGGGATTTGAAACTCTAATTTAATAAACAACCTGTGTACATGGATTTATTTATTGGTAAAAACAAAACCAAGGAAATGTAACGTATTAAAACTATAAAAAGGAATAATAAGCTTGAAGAAAGTAGAATAATGGACTTGGTGCAAGACTATCAACCAAGCCAAGTATCTTTAGAAGGTAGCAGGATTGATTTGATATTCTCCATTAGATGCTGCCTCTGTAATGAATGAACCCTGCTCCTTTCATATTTGTGTTTCATCATTTAAGATTGAAGGTTATTTCATTCCAAAAAAATGTTTGGTTTATTTTGATCATTTTATTTGTTCAAATTTTGATGATTTGTCCTTTTGACTAGACTGGAGCAGTAAAGGCAAAATAATGATAATGATAATAATAATAATAATAATAATAATAATAATAATAATAATAAATTAGACCATTGTGGCTTCTATAGAGAAAGAGCAAACATCCATATTGACCATGCCACTGTAAATACATATTACAAGGAATAATTAATCATTGAAAACAAAACTGGGTTACTATCTGGAAGGTAATATCTATACTTGATATTATTTGGCATAGATGAGTATAGTAACGTTTAGAAATTGTTTATTATCAATGTTCTCAGATATGTCTTTCAAGAATACCAAAGGTCTACTAGACTGATCAATATTTTTAATTTGACACTCAAAACTTATACCTCTGGAAGCTAATATGTAAGCTTAAATGTATGGTTATATGTCTAAAGGCTCTGATCCTGCCTGTGTTCACTTTGAAAGGAAGAGACTACTCCTCGCTAGCAGGTTACTGCTGCTGCAGAGAATATGGACTTCTGCTCTCTAAACGACGAGTCTGATTTCTGTCATCTTTCCCCTTAAGAATGTAATGGGAATACTTTAGATTTAAAATAAGCTGCTCACTACCTTTAAACAAACAAACAAAAAAAGTAGCATACTGGTGTAACTTGGTAATGAGCGGCAAAAATCATATGTGAACTAATGAAACCATGAAGGAAGTAAAGTTAATATAGTAATTGAGAAGATGATCTCAGGAAGGAACATGTAGGATGGACCAAGAGACGTGCAGAGAGATGTTTCAGTATCTCTAGGAAAGACATAGAATGGCATAGAATGGCATGGGTTTCAGGAAGTATAATCACAAATGCGTACATTGAGGAACTTGCCTGCATGGCTACAATTGTCAGTGAAGTATGAATTCATGAAAAACAGGACAGATATGTAATTTATTGTCAGCTCTAGAATTTCAAGCTAGAGCATCCTTTTGCTAAGATTTCAGTCTGGATACTAAGTTATACTTAGATCCTGTGGAAAGTACAACCCATTATGCAAAGGGACATCTAACCCTAGAAAATTAAAATACTGTGCTGAAACAAGAATGAGGAATAATAAGGAAATGGAAAGACTAGGACTGCTGTGAATGAACCAAATCCAAGAATCCTTTGCAAAACAGCAATATTTAAAAAAGGAATAAAGTGGTCCTAAGTCAGTAGGATGTCCTGCTCCTAAAAAAAAAAAATATTACAAACCCTAATTTAGGACCTTTACTGAAGACCCCAGAATTTCCCCAGATTAAGTTCAATAAAAGAGGTTTGCATCATTGAATTTTAGTAAACATTAGTTGAATAAATGATTAGTTAGATTAATTATGAATGTATGAGATTATTTTCCAAAATATACATTTGCTCATCTAATTTAGAATGAGTAAATCCTAGTTTTCTCCTTTTTCCCCATATTCCCACAGCCTTTATAACATTTTTTTTTAGCATATTAGGGAACTAAATTTTTTGTTTTGTTTTGTTTTGTTTTGTTTTGTTTTGAGACGGAGTCTCGCTCTGTCGCCCAGGCTGGAGTGCAGTGGCCGGATCTCAGCTCACTGCAAGCTCCGCCTCCCGGGTTTACGCCATTCTCCTGCCTCAGCCTCCCGAGTAGCTGGGACTACAGGCGCCTGCCACCTCGCCTGGCTAGTTTTTTGTATTTTTTTAGTAGAGACGGGGTTTCACCGTGTTAGCCAGAATGGTCTCGATCTCCTGACCTCGTGATCCGCCCGTCTCGGCCTCCCAAACTGCTGGGACTAAATTTTTTTAAAAACCAGGTAACTTAAGAGAGAGCTATATAGATCCCCAATAGGTCTATCCTAAAAAGTTTATCTCAGAAGTTCAAGGCTATCTGGTTTCCTGGCACCCATAAATCACAGCTTAACCAAATCACATCATAGTGAAAGCATTCTAAGTTTAATTTTGCCTTGAGATTTATGAAGCTTCTAATGATATTTACAGTCATGCATTTGATAAATGCATAATGAGTTCTGTAGAATGTTTGGATATTCGGAGAAATTTTCCAAGAACCCTTTGTGAAAATTTATTAAACTCCTAGAGGTCAGAAAATACAACCACTCATTTGATTAACTATCATAACTCTTCATTTTCTGTTGCCTATAAGCATTGTCATGCAGATTTTTTGTCCTATCTGAATTTACACTAATAGGGTTTGGCCATATCCCCACTGATGTTTACTTCTGTCTTCTTTTTGCTAGTAGAGGGACTGAGAATTGTTGTCCTCCAAAAGGTCAGTAACTGATTAACTGGACAAAGCAACAGATTGGAACACGTAAAGTTCCAAATAGCCTGTCAGGTTTCTGATTCATTCACAAAAAGTAAACATCTACATGAGTAAGTTGTGGTGGCTGTTACTTTATGATTGACATTTTTATTTAGCGACAAATAGAGTTCTACTTATTTCTGAAAGCATATCTGTAAATTGAATTTCCCCAATGTCTATAATGAGTTACATAATTTCAAGTAAAACAACATTATTGCCTCCAATCTAAAGAGAACTGAAAGAATATTTGCTATTATCACATCTGTGCGAATTTTTTGATAAAAAATGCATAGACTTTTTCCAGTTTGGGATGTCTCTGAAATTTGGCTATATTGGTAGTGGCTAAAATAGTTATTAGATCTAACTCATAGAGTTCTTGCTAATAGAACAAACACGCCCACATTCCCATGATTCGGTCCTGGTTAACAAATCTGTACACCGTAAATCTAATGTAGCCCTACTCAGGGAGATTGTAAGCTCTATGGGATGCCTCCTCATTGCTCTTTAAATTTAAAACCAAGTGAAAACATCCTGTAGTTGGTAAGAGTTTAGAGAAAGAGCATTTTTATAAACTGCTGTTCAGTGTATAATTTGCTATAACCCTTTCAGAGACCTATATGGTATGTGATTCAAATGTCTTTAAAATGTGACACTTCCTTTTCTAAGATTGCAAATAAATCAGTGGATAAATGAAGACATATCTACAGGCATGATCATTAGAGTATTGTAAGCAGTTGCAATATATGGGAAACAACTTAAAAAACTAAAACTAGAGTGTGTCATATAGTTTATTGATATAATGAAACACTATTACAGTGTTTCACAATGCTGCTGCTGCTCTAAATGTATAGCTATGGGAATATATTTATAATATTAATTTTAAATTTCTGATTATAAGAAATTATGTAAATGTGACATCAGTAATTTTATATATTACATATATCAGGCATTTATATGTGTAGAAAAATATCTAGATAATAGTATTATTTGGGGGTAACATTTCCTTGTTTTAAAACAAGAAATAGACATGTAAGTACATAAACTAGGAGAATACAATAAATTGCAAACTAAGCAAAAGCTATTTAAAGGATAAAAATGACCTCTTCCTCCTCTAAAACACACCCACATGCACACACACATGCCACCGCTTTATAATCCGTATTGGGTTTTTTAATTGTTTCATTTTTTCCTGTCTGTGCAGTATTTTTTTTCAGCTTTGTTTAACTGACATAATAATTGCACATATTTTGGGAGTATATGGTGATATTGCAATACAGATAATATATATTTATTAGCATATTAATCACCTCATCTCTTTATTATTTCTTTGTGTTGAAGCATTCAATATCCTCTTTTTAGCTCTAAAACACTATATAGTATATTTTTGTTAACTAGAGTTGTCCGATAGTGACACAGATCACAAGAAATTATTCCTCTTTCTAGCTTTAATTTTGTATCCTTTAACAAATCTCTCCCCATCTCTGTTTCCCCTACACTTCCCAGACTCTAGTATCTTCTGTTCTACTTTTTACTATTATGAGATCAACTCTTTTTAGCTTCTACATATGAGTGAGAACATGTGGTATTTAACTTTCCATTCCTGGCTTATTTCACATAACATAATGTCCTCCAGTTCTATTGATAATGCTGCAAATGACAGGATTTCACTCTTTTTTATGGCTGAATAGTATTTTATTGAGTATATATACTGTATTTCGGTTATCTATTCATCTGTTTTTGGGCACCTGGGTTGAATCCATACCTTGGCTGTTGCAAATAGTGATGCAATAAGCAAGGGAATGTAGATGTCTTTTATGCTGATTTCCTCTCCTTTGGATAAATGCACAGTAATGTGATTGCTGGATCACATGGTAGTTCTGTTTGTAGTTTTTTGGGGAATGTTCATATTTTTCTTCATGGTGGTTGTACGTGTTTACATTTCCAACAGTGTATAAGAGTTCCCTTTTCTCTAGATCCTCACTAGCATTTGTTTTTTTGTTTTTCCTTTGCGATAATAGCCATCCTAACTGGGGTGATGATAATTCACTTCGGTTTTAATTGGCATTTCCCTGATGATTAGTGAGGTTGAACATTTTTTCATATATTTTTGGCCATTTGTATGCCTTCTATTAAAAAATGTCTATTCGGATCATTGAGTCATTTTTTTAAAAATCAGATAGTTTACTTTATTTTGTTTTGTCTTCTGTTTTTTATTTATTTTTTATTCTTCGCTGTCAGGATGTTTGAGTTCTTTTTATATTCTGATTATTAATCCTCTGTCAGATAAATAGTTTGCAACTTATTTCTCCCATTCTGTAGGTTGTCTTTTCATTCTGTTCATTGTTTTCTTGGCTGTGCAGAAGCTTTTAGTTTTATGTAATCCCATTTATTTGTTTTTGTTTTTGTTGCCCATGCTGTTGAGGTCTTACTCATAAAATGTTTTCCCAGACCAATGTGCTAAAGAATTTCCCCACTATGGACAGGGTACGGTGGCTCACACCTGTAATCCCAGCACTTTGGGAGGCCAAGGAGGGTGGATCACGAAGTCAGGAGATCAAGACCATCCTGGCTAACAGGAAAACCCCGTCTCTACTAAAATACAAAATACAAAAAACAAAAAAAAAAAAAAAAAAAAAAAAAAGAGCCGGGCGTGGTGGCAGGCGTCTGTAGTCCCAGCTACTCAGGAGACTGAGGGAGGAGAATGGCGTGAACCCAGGAGGCGGAGCTTGCAGTGAGCCGAGATCCGGCTACTGCACTCCAGCCTCGGCGACTGAGCGAGACTCCATCTC
>NW_016803198.1:1768904-1786208 GCF_001698545.2 Rhinopithecus bieti
AAAAAGGGAAAAATTTTTTTTTTTTTTTTTTTTTTTTTTTTTTTTTTTTTTTTTGAGACAGTCTTGCTCTGTCGCCAGGCTGGAGTGTGTGGCATGATCTCAGCTCACTGCAACTTCCACCACCAGGGTTCAAGCAATTCTCCTGCCTCAGCCTCCTAAGTAGCTGGGACTACAGGCACATGTTACCATGCCCAGCTGATTTTTGTATTTTTAGTAGAGACAGAGTTTCACCAAGTTGACCAGGATGGTCACGATCTCTTGACCTTGTGATTCACCCATCTCGGCCTCGCAAAGTGCTGGGATTACAGGTGTGAGCCACTGGGCCCAGTCGGAAAAGCACATTTTCAGTATGGTGCATTTGGCAAATGGCAACGTTTTGAAAAACAAAGATGAAATAAAAATTACCTGCTAAATCTCAGCTATTGTACAGCATATTTCATCTGAGAATACTTAAAAATAAAATGCCCAAGAAGGCGAACTATTAAAACTTCTATTTGTAAGTGATCTTATTTTCTCTGTGTGCAGAAAGATATTTTCTTTCCATGTTGTCATTGTCCTCATTGAGCACTCACTCATTAAGTACAAGTTTATTGAACATGTACATTATACCACAAAACTAGGCACTAGGGTTACCCAGGAGAGTAAATGGTGTCTTCTGTGAAGGGAAAGAAAGACAGGCCCTGAGAGCTTAATATCTTAATAGTATGGTAGAGATAAGAGGAACAGATGCACATTAACATAAAGATATATACGCTTGCCCATATACGCATATGCTATCTTGCCACACTGCAGGAGAGAAATATCAATCACACTGAGGATATTAACAGAATGTCTGGGTGGCTTCCGCCTTGATCACAGAAGATTTTATGGATGAGTTGAGTTTTGAAAAGTTTTGGAAAAAAAAAATAAAGTATGGTTGCACAGAATATAGAGACATTTTCTGTTTTGGCAGAGATAATGACACAAAGAATCTAAGGAATCCTCAGTATCTTTAAAAACTATAATTTGAACTAAGAACCACCTCAGGTGAGCCATACAGTATATCACATTCAGAATTAATGCATATGATTTTCAAAATATTTTCAAATGGACCCTAAACAAAACAAAACTCTTTGGATTCTTCTTTAGGACTCAGTCTTTGGAAATGAGATAATATATAGTTATTATGCTTAATTCTAATAAATAAAGTAAACCAAAGTCCTTTTAAAGGCTTTGACTTTAAATCAAACCGGCATACAGTCAGCATTGAAAATTAGTTTTCAAACTTAAAAAACATATTACTTCTCTCATCCTTGAATTCTTTATTGAGGAGGTGGGATGGTTGTTGTGAGTTAATGCATATAAGAACGTAGCACAGTGTCTGTCACATAGTAAGTGCTCATTAAATGTAAGCTAAACTAGTGCTTCTTTTTGTTTCTTTAATAGAGATGACTGGAGGATACGGCACACAAATCATGCATGTACTGATTGATGCACAATGATAGAAAGGTCTGTTTTTGCTTCAATAAAATAGGTTTATTGATGTTACTATAGCCTATAAATCATGGCAAGCAATGTGGTACAATGATGAATAAGATAGACTGCTACCTGGAAGGGCATCAGAGTCTGTTAGGGCCCATTTTCAACTAACCACAATAGCTACTTGGGGGTTCTGATTCATTCTTTATTTACCTATAAATTCCTAAGAAATTCAGGGACCTCAAAAGCACTTTCCTTTCATAAGAAAGCATTTCAAAATGTCTCTAGCACATTGTTGTATTGAAGCATTGTTGTACTTTTGAAAATATGTTCCAATTTATAAAATACTTTTACCCTCTTCACAATATGATCTTCATGATTATTCATGAAGTAAGAATAGGGCTGCAGGAAATAAATGGAGAAGCAGGGGGATGATTGGAGGAAACTGATACTTCACGGACTTAAATGACTCTCCCAAGCTAACGGAGTTAGTGAGTAAGAAGGCAGTACTTTCTTCTGCATTAGGTTGCTTCCATATAGGATGAGCGAGTCACCTGTTATTCCCCGACTCCAGGTAGGGCCAGGAGGAGGGAAGAAAATGGGCCTTTGGCATGCTTCCCCAGAATTTTCAGCATCCCTCTTCAACCATCCTTTCCCTGCTCTAGTCAAATATATCTTCTTGCTGCTCCTGGGGGCCTGAGCAGCCATTAAGATCACACTTTTGGTAGGGCATGGGGGCTCTTGCCTGTAATTCCAGCATTTTGGGAGGTCGAGGAAGGTGGATCACTTAAGCTCAGGAGTTCGAGACCAGCCTGGGCTACATGGTGAAACCCCATCTCTACAAAAAATACAAAAAATTAGCTGGATGTGGTAACACACACCTGCAGTCCCAGCTACTTGGGAGGTTGAGGTGGAATGATCACTTGAGTTGTAGAAGTGGAGGTTGCAGTGAGCTGAGATCGTGCAATTGCACTCCAGAAACAGAGGAAGATTCTGTCTCAGAAAAATAAAAACACTTCTGCTCCTTTCTTCTCCACCCCATTCACTCAAAAATATTCCACCCGGTAATAATAATAACTGAAATGAAATATGGTATACTCGTATAATGCAATGTTATTTGGCAATAAAATGGAATGAAATACTGATATGTGGTATGGCATAGATGAACCTTGAAAACATTATGCTGAGTGAAAGAAGCCAGACACACAAGACCACACATGGTATGATTCCATTTATATAAAATATTGAATATGAATATGATATGGATATAGAACTATATCAATCTGAATATACAATAAGCAAATCTATAGAAATAGAAAGTAGATTAGCGTTTACTGATGGCAGGGTGAGGGCTTGGGAATGACTGCTAATGGGTACAAAGTTACTTTCTTGGATGATAAAATATTCTAAAATGACACTGTGGTGATGGTTGCATAACTGTGAATATGCTACAGTACAGCCTGCATTGGTGTGAACAGACTATTAAGGGTGACTCTGGTGATGGCTCAGAAGGAGTGGAAGTGAGCTGTAAAGAAAGTTCCATACTTCTTAGAGAATACCTATATGATCATGAACGGAATGTTGATAGAAATATGGGTGGTTTCAGCAGCCCATTCTGATGATTCATATGCATGTACATTTTATTGGCTCATGTAACCAGAGTAGCTTCAGGTATGACTAGATCTAGATGTTTAATACCTAATAAGCTGATACATGGAATCTGTCACTCTTAATCTACTTCCCTCGCTGCTGACATTTTTCTCGGGCTGGTTTTCATATGTGGTGGCAATGAAATTCCCAAACTGCGGATTCACATTCCATCATTTTGGCCACCTCAGTGGATCAAGGGTTTCTCCCTTCTTATAGTCCATGAAAAAAAAGTTTGTGGTTGGCTTGTCTTGAGTCATTTGCCCAGCAATTATGTTATCTGACAGTTTAAGGTATTTGTCCTCCTACCTTTCTCTTATAAGGACCTTTATAATTACATTGGACTCACCAGATCATCCAGGATAATCTCCCATCTCAAAATATGTGACTTAACCATACCTGCAATGTCCCTTTTGCCATGTACGAGACATAGCCACAGGTTCCAGAGATTCAAATATGGACATTTTTGGGGGATTGAGGGGAGGCATTATTCAATGTAACATATTTACAGTGCTATGAAGTGTTAACGCTGGATCTTTAATCCATGTTTCCCAAATTGAAGATCAGTTTCTCTTCTACTTTATCACAATTGCATCATACATCAGTGGCCATGCATAAGCTTGGCTAGATTTCAAACTCTCAGGGAAAAGAGAATTACACCTGCCATAGCAAACAACTATATGTGTGTTGGGGGAGAAAGTGTGATTGTTTTCTGAAACCACAGGAAGAGATAGGGGGGGAAAAAGGTTCAGTTTCAGTGCCGTCACTCCACACTAGCAGTGCCTCCTTGGCTCTCTTTTTTGATTAATAAAGCAATAATGTAGATTTGCTTGTACCTCCTTTATTTGATAAATTCTGTTTCTAGCAAAAGAATACAAATTCCATCAGCAGGCAAATCACTTAATAGTTTTCAAATGACAACTATAATTCTTTCTCAGCTGTTCCTACATGTGCAAAGAGAAACAGAGAATTAAGGCAGTTGCATGAATAATTTGAACAATAAACCTCTATTGGCTCAATTATCTATTTCAACAAGCATCTGGAGATAAGTTTAATTTTGTGTTCTCTAACTTTTTTTTAGTTTACTTTAACGTTTTTAGTCATTGCCTTATAATAAGCCATTTATTTCTTTTGTGCCCTAAATAAAATTTAACAAACATTTAATGAGCAACTAATAGATGCCAGCAACTGTACTCATTTCGCTGGTGGCTAAAAAGACAGAAAACAATGAATCTCATTCTCATGCAGTTTTCAGTTTCAACAGGAGAGATGATACAATTATATACATAACTATACAACGTGGCAGAACAAAAATGACATTTGAAAGTATTTAGAGGGAGAAATATCATGCAGTTGGAAAGAATTAGGGGAAACTTCCCCTAGGAAAAGAATTTTAGAGGATGGATAGGCATTTGCAAGGCAGAAGCTGGGTTAGAGAGTGTTGCAGTAGAGAGAGCTACACAGGCAAAGCGGCAGGACAATCCAGGACTAATCTTGGGAGCCTCAAGTATGTTGATATGCTGGGGAATAGGGAACGTGCAAATTTCTCCCAATCATTGAAAGAAAGAAAGGGACACTTTACATCCAGTATTTAAAACTATCTAATGTACGCATCCCAACACCCTAGCAGTTTTCATAGGGTGGTGGGGAGGAGAGGATTAGTTCACTGTAGACATTTTGATTGTCATAATGGGGGGGTGAGGAGGTGGAATGGGGAAGAGAGGATGCTACTGCCATCTAGTGGGTAGCGGCTAGGAATGCTGCTAAACAACCTACAGGACCTAGGGCATCTCCCCAAGCAAAAAAAAAAAAAAAAAAAACATAGATAGATATTAGACAGATAGATAGATAGATAAATAGATAGATAGATGACTTGAAATAGCAATTGTGCCACAGATAAAAAAAAAAACCCATGATAAACTTGTGAGGTTGAACTATAATTTTCACTTATTTTATAGATGAGGAATTGAGATCTTTTGAGATTTCATAGCACGTCTTACTCAAGATCATTAAACAGTGAATGGCAGTACAAGCTTAGGGACATGTTATAAATGGTAATGAATGAGGATATCAGCATGTAGCTAATGAGAGTCTCTGAATGTGGGCGTGGCAATCATTGGAGCTACAGTGAAATGACAGTGCACATGAAGTGCTGAGCACAGCGCCTGGCACAGAGTAAGCACTCAATAAGTGGACCATGCTGTTTGCATGACAGCTGGTGCTTTTGGCTGTGTATTAGCCATGGGTGGGTTGGATTGGGGCAGGATGGGAAGAGTGCTCAGGGTCTGAACTGGAATGAAAGCAGGTAGAGTATAAAGGAAGGGACACATGCCATACACTTTGCCCATGGGAGAACAAAAGAACCTGGCAGATAAATGAATGTGTGGGTGTGTATCGGGGACAGTTTTGAAGGTGACTCTGGTTTTGAACATGAGAAACTAATTTTCACCTCACTACCTTGAAGTGAGCAGCTGCTGTGTTAGGAATTATTAGACTTATTTAAAACAGGCAAACTGAGACACAGAAAGGGAAAGACACGGAAAGGGAAAGTTCAAGGTCACACCATATTTTGAGATTTCTTTTGACAGTTTGGAAGAGAAAAGGCTGACCTTTTAAAGATACAGTAACTAAATTTTATAGGAAAGATAAGGACAAAATGACATTTTCCTTAATATACTTCCAAAAAATAGTTTTAACATTAATGTTGCTATACATTTATATTGATGAAAATAACTTTAAACTCTAGTCAGGCAGTGTGGCTGAATGGCACAGGTAGAGACACCAAGGAAGAGTTGCTCAAAGAGAATGGGCCAAAGTTCTGTTTTGTTGGTCACATTTGCTACATTATTAAGGGAGAGACAGAAAACAACCTGGTTGGTCAAGTAACCACATGTAGAAGACAGAACCCATAGTAACGCCCAACTTGCTATCATACATTTGTTAATAATAGCAAATATGACTAATAATTGAGTGCTTATTGGATGCCAGCAACTGTGCTAACTATTCTTCTGCATTACTTCATATTAATCTTTGTAATTCTGTAGAACAGGTGTAACCAGTTATTGATGAGGTCTTTGAGGGTTAGAGAGGTTAAATAACTTACCAAAGTCACACAGCTAGGACATAAGGGAGCCAATACTCAAACTTCTGGTGCTGGGCTTAAGAGCCCAGACTTTTATCCAATGTTATCTATGTATGGCTAGAAGTTAAGAACATACGTTCTTCCTTTTTTCATATTTGACAAATGTAAATAAAACTGGATACATGGTCATCATTCAATTAAGACCTACTTAGGAGTGACCCGAGAATATTTGCCACAGAAACAGCATGTTGCCTTCTCAAATCTCTACCTCTACTTCTTATCAATATTATGCAGTTGATTTCCAGATCTAACTTTTACCATTTAGCTATTCATTCAAAAATTTGAATCCTGCACTTGCTCTGTGCTTGCTGCCATTCTATGAGTGGAGTATATGCCATGAACAGGAAAGTAAGGTCTGTACTCTCATGGACAACACATTTCAGCAGAGGTAGACAACTCCACCCGTAAAAACAGACATCAGATAAGGGCTTTGCAGAAAATGTAAATGTTGCAAGAGACATGGGGTAGCTACTTGAGTTGCTTGAGAGGGATGACCTCTCTTAGAAGATCAAAAAGATCAGTGCCTGCAAAGAGCAGAGGGGAATGTCCTAGGCAGAGAAAACAGCTAGGGCCACGGCCCTATTCGAGCACCAGAAAAATGTCCATATGCCTGGAGAGGCCAGTGCAAGGGCAGGAAATGTGGGATAAGGTTGATGCCTATAATACCAGCACTTTGGGAGGCCGAGGTGGGCAGATCACGAGGTCAGGAGATTGAGACCATCCTGGCTAACACGGTGAAACCCCATCTCTACTAAAAATACAAAAAATTAGCTGGACATGGTGGCATGCACTTGTAATCCTAGCTACTTGGGAGGCTGAGGCAGGAGTGCTCAGGATCTGAACTGGAGTGAAAGCAGGAGAATCTCTCGAACCCAGGAGGCAGAGGTTGCAGTGAGTCCAGATTGTGCCGCTGCACTGCATCCTGGGCGACAGAGCAAGACTCTGTCTCAAAAATAAAATAAAATAAAATAAAATAAAATAAAATAAAATAAAAAAGGTTGAAAGTCTAAAAGAAGTTCAGAATTTGAAGCCAGGTAAAGGAGGATTTTATAAGTCAATACAAAGTATTTTAATTTTATTTCTGGTACAATGAGATTCCTTTGAATGAATCTTACCCTCTTTCACTAGACTTTCTTGTCTAAACGGGTAGCTTCTGAGGTAGAGAAGAAGTTAAAGATACTAAGAAAACTAATTTTACCTTGACTTTATCAGTTAATATTTCATATGAATAAAGGAGAGTGAGAAAAACCCCAAACTCTTTCAGTAGCTTCATTTATATCTGAAAGGTGTGTTTTTTGACACTTCAATCAGTTGGTGCCATTAATCTACATATTATGTTACCAGAAGCTATGTTTCTTTTTGACTTTCCTTTTCTTTTGATTCTTCTCAGTAAATCAATTCATGTCATTTTCATTTGAAATCCAGTGGCATTTAACTGTACAGGCACTTAGAGGTACCCTCCTATGACTTGAAGCTTAATTTAATTGCATTACTTATCAGCAGCACCTTAAGGAAAAAGAGCTAGGACTTCCAGGGCCCTCAATATCTCCAAATTACACGTGGAAAATGACTTGATACAGGTCTGTAGGTCTCTATGGAGGGAGCTTCTGAAATAGTTGACTTTGGTGAATGATGTTGGCAATTTGGCTCCTAACATTTTCCAATGTTGTATTTTACTGCAAAAGGAACGTTTGAGCAAGTATTTGTAAGATGTCATCAATTTCACTTTAGAATTTGGCTTTTGAAAAGGCTGCACTTGGAAACTTTTGGGAGCATTTCCTGCAATTATGGTTTAAGACAACTGGTTTGTTTTATGAAATGTTGAACAATGTCAATCACATTGCTCTGTTGATCTACCTGAAAGCACTTCGTCATGCAGCAATATTCCAATAAAAGCATAAAATCTAAAAGCCCAAAGGTCTCTCAAAGACCATCAGTCTACTGAGGCCCAGACTTTAACACTTTTTATGTCCTTAAAGTGAACATACAAGTGACTCAGTACAGTGCTTTCAACTTTTCTTTTGTCAGATATTTGCATTTTAAAACAAAACTAAATAAAAGAAAAAAATGTTTTAATTGTAAAATTATAAGAATTAATCACAAATTGAAGATTTTTGCTTTAAATTCAAGTAATTAATAGGGCAATCCCACTATAATGCCCTACTCTTCTCATGTAGCTATAGTAGAAATTTAAGCAGGGACAACGTCTAGGAACTGCTAATCTAATATAAGCTTGCCTCAAAGGACTAACCACACGTGCAGCCTATGCTTGAGCTACTCCAGTGGCAGGAACATCACCACCTTATAAGGAAGCCCATCCCATGTTCATAGAGCATTATTTTGAGGGAGTACTTCGTTACATTGATTGAGAGTTATCTATAGCCTCCAAATAGAATATCACACATGCACACACTCACACATACACACAAACACAACAAATATGCAAATTAATAAAACTTTGTAGATTCTAACACTTGACATTTCTTATACCCACCTTTCTCTCTCCAACTCCAGATCTTCTGCCTTTGTTTAGATCCTTGTAACCTCCAAGCTTCCCAATTTCTCTCTGGTTTCCAGTTGTTCTTTTCTGATTCATCTGCATACTGCCTCTGGGATAACTTTTGCAGACCCCAAACTTATCACATCACTTCTTAATAGCCCTCAGTGATGTTCCTTTACCTTTCCAAAAAACTCCCCAAAAAGAAAAAATAATGATTCTTGATCTGGCTGTTATATGCAGGTTCATTTCTTGGCATTTTATCTTCTTTCCTGCCACACATTTCCCTTAAGTTCCAGCCTTAAAGCATTTGCAGTTCTCCTAAAGCACAATGAACGTTTGTCAGATTCAAACTGAGGTCTATGAAATTCCAGACTTGCTGTTCTTGGCTTGACTCCATGCTGTTTTCTTGGATCAAGCATATACCCTTTCTAAATATACAGTAATCTTTTACAAAAATATAAGTGTGTCTGGCAAATGATGAAAAGTCACTAAAGCATTGCTAAGTCATAGTATATGCAGAACCCACTGAAATTAATATTCAATAAATATTTGCTCGTTCAATAAATAAATGGATTGAATTGGATAGTACTGAAGTGTCAGCACCTATGTACAAATTATTTCATTTAGTATCATTCTTTCTGGAGAAGGGAACTGCTTGAGGCTGAGGCCTTGGGCTATTATAAAGGAATTTTTAAAAAACACAGAAAGAAAGGATGGGCCTCTTCAAAGAAAACTTTGTTGCAAATAATCTAATTTTAGCATTCTTTAACCATAGAGGTAAAAGAAACACAAACTGACAGTATTGAGCAAGCGTGAAAAAAACCCTGTAGTCCTTATTGTAATGTAACGCCCCGTGGACAAATAGGGGCACAATAACAAAAAATTGTGGAAACTTTGTTCTAAGAAACTTAAGAGTAAGAATTGTAAATTCGATTGGTGGCATAAGTTGTTATCCTGTAGTGAAAATGCTCGAAACTTTCCATTAATTATTCTTAAGATTCACTTAGAAATCTCTTTTCTTCTTCTTTTTTTTTTATTGTCAAGAATATAACTCTGTCGTGTATGGGACACGGTGAGGGAGTTGCGTATCTTTTTTTTTTTTTTAATTATACTTTGTAAGTTTTTTGAGGTACATGTGCATATAACGTGCAGGTTTTATTACATATGGGTATATTGTGCCATGTTGGTGTGCTGCACCATCACTCGTCTTCAGCACCCATTCAATTATCATTTTATAGGAAGTTATAACTCCCCAATGCAAATCCGCTCGCCCCGCTCCCCCCTCCCCCCTCCCCATGATAGGCCCCGGTGTGTGATGTTTCCCTCTTACCCGAGTGTCCAGTGTATCTCCATTCGTTCAGTTCCTCACCTCGAGTGAGAAGTTCCCCAATGCTGGTGTTGTGTTTTCTGTTCCTTGTGATAGTTTTCTTCTAAGAATGATGGTTTCCAGCGCATCCCATGTCCCTACAAAGACGCAAACTCATCCTTTTTTTATGGTTCCTGCATTAATTATTCCATGGATGTATAGTGCCACATTTTCTTTAATCCAGTCTGTCACAGTATGGTACATTTGGATTGATTCCATAGATCTTTGCTGTATTGTGACAATAGTGCCGCAACTTAAACATACTTGTGCATGTGTCTTTATAGCAGCATGAACTCATTTTAGAAATCTTTTTCAAGATTGTCAATTGAAAGTTGTGGCAAAAATGTCAAACACTCGCGTAACAGTCACCCTGTGTTCACTCTGTGCAATGAGACCACGAATCTGGGACATACCTCACAGTCTTAGCCACAAGCATATTTATTTTATCTCTTATTGCCCCTATAAAATTAACAAGGTTTTTGATGGATTAAGAAGATTTGTGTAGTGAATCAAAGGATTTCTAAGCCCCTTCCATTTTGAAAGTATTTCTTTATACATACTTATTTTCATTTTCTGAGGCATTATTTTATTCAGGTGATAAAGGTGTTTCCATTTTCAGTGTCAATACCATAAATGATTTTTTCACAAATCTACAGCATCCACTAGAAAGTCATTTTGTCCTTAAGAATGTGTATATTAGAGACCTGGACATTTAAAAATGCAAATTGTTTAACATTATTTGAATCATGAGCGACTAAATCAGCTGGAGGCCTGGAACCACAGATGTGCTAAATGAATCTTCAATGTAAAGAGAACTCAATTTTGAAATCTATGCCTTCATCTTCTGAAAGCACAATAGTAACACAGTGGGGAAAACAAGGCTATGATTTCTTGAATCTGTACTGCATGGCTGATGCTAAAATAAAGTGACATTCTTTAGAAATTGTTTAGTATCAAGTGCTGATTTAGCTGGATAAAATGCAGCTGTCTTCCCAAATTACACAACTGGATTCACACCATCTCCTAATTCCTGGTGGAGTTTTAAAGATACCTTTATGGGCAATTTTATTCCCAGTGCAAAGATTCCTAATTTAGACAGTACAAAAATACCACCACATAGTATCTATACACAAGTACCTTCTCCCTTAGAAACATTTAATAAAGGAGATTGTGTTTTTAAAGTGATTGGGTCACCATTTAGAAAGGATGTGTAAAAGATAGTTGAAGGCCATTCAGAAGTGGTTGCCAAATTGTCATACCATTGTTTCTTTCAGCTTTCTTCTTATTGCTTTAAGTCACTCCTCAAATTTGTCATGTTGCCTCATGTGGTCTGAAAAAGGGAGAATTATCTATCAACATGCTCCCCTTCACCAATGCCCTTCCTCCCCAAGCTTTAGTGATTGATATCCTCCTAGGAAGGTATCAATGGGTAGGTAACCCTCCATATCTGTGGGTTTCCCATCTATGGATTCAACCAATCGCAGATCAAAAACCTTCCAGAGAGCATGGTGCAGTGCTCACACCTGTCCTAGCTCTTCTGGAGACTGAGGTAAGAGAATCACTTGAGCCCGGGAGTTCCAGGCTGTAGTGAGCCAGGATTGTACAACTGCATTCTAGCCTGGGCAACAGAGCTAGACTCTGCCTCTTAAGAAATAAAAATTTCACAAAGTTTCAACAAGCAAACTTTGAATTTGCCAAGTGCTAAGTACTACATTGAATCCTGAAGAATGAAGTGATGTGTAGGCATTGTATTAGGATTGCATTAGGTAAGTAATCTATATATGCTTTAAAATATATGTGAGACTGTCCACAGATTACATGCAAATACTATACTCTTTTATATAAGGGATTGAGCGTCCTCAGATTTTGCAGTCTGCTGGGGTCCTGGAATCAATTCCCCACATATACAGAGGAATGACTGCATTTCAAAAGCTGTACTCTTTGGATCTCTACATGGCATCTAATAGTTCATCCCCTCAATCATAGCTGAGTTTGTAAGTTAGTTAAGCTTTAACTCCGTTAATCTTCGGGTAACAAATTAATTTTTCTTAGAATGCATTTTGTTCTTTGTCCTCTGGCTGCCATATGGGCAGTTCTGCAATCATCAATTACATTCACATTCATGAAGCCTTGAACACATTAGCGTTTCTGATATGGTTTGGATCTGTGTCCTCACCGAGTCTCATGTCAAATTGTAATCCCTAATGTTGGAGGTGGGACCAGAAGGGATGTGACTGGATCATGTAGGCAGATTTATCACGAATGGTTTAGCACCATTCCCTTTGGTGCTTTCCTCACATTAGTGAATTCTTGTGACATCTTGTCGTTTAAAAGTCAGTAGCACTTCCCCTTTCTCTCTCTCTTGCTCCTGCTCCCACCATGTTCACACACTGCCTTCCACCATGAATTTAAGCTCCCTGAGGCCTCCCCAGAAGCATATGCTCCCATGCTTCCTGTAGAGCAGAACCATGAGCCAATTCAACTTCTTTTCTTATCAATAACCCAGTGTCAAGTATTTGGTATAGCCATGTAAGAACAGCCTAATACAGTTTCTATTTGTGAAGTCCTCTTGGTCTGGCCCCACATTGAGGTAGCTACTGTCTCCTGTGCCTTCCACCCCCAGCTCTTTACACTTCTGTAAAATTCTGACCATATTACTCACCATTGATTGTAATTAGCATAGCTACTATCTATCCATGTTCCTCCCCCAACCAAGTGGACAGTTCATTCATCTAGTCAATCAAAATGTATTAAGAGGTCAAAGGACCAGGCACTGTGTTAAGCAACATGGGTCCCAATACATGTCAAAATAACTAGTTCTTCATTTAATTGGCTATTCAAGTATTTTTCCCGTTCATGTTAGCTATTTTAAGAACTATTTTTGTATTTAAACTATGAATCTTTTTCTATACATTACAAATAGTTGTTTTCAATGTTGTGGTTTCTTGTCATTGTACATATGGAACAGATTTTCCTTTTAATGTTTGTTCTTTTAAACTTTTGTCTACTTTCCTTTTTCACAAGCTAACTGGTATTAGAGAGGAGATAGAATAGGTAAGAAGAAAGATGAATGGCAGAGTCCACAGAGGAACCCGATAGTGGTCTCTCTAAAGTAATAAAGAGAAATGTGTACACTCTCTTTGGCACACATCTGTGAGCCATTCCTGAGACAGCATCGACAGGTGCTATCAGGAAAGTAAAGGTAACAGAGGAGTTAGTGATGACTTCCATAATACTTGGCACATAACTGGAGATTATTATAAATATGTTGAAATAAGTGAATGATTAGATTGTCGCTAATGTGGGCAATTTTCTTTCCAGCAAACCCCAGTAATTACTAAGGACGTTTGTTATTCATAAGGGAGAGAGGTTGTAGTTGATTGCAATGATCACTCTGATTCTCCACTTGATTTCCTTTTACATAACTTTGCAGTAACCTCCTGATATGGGGTCTGGCTCTGTGTCCCCACCCAAATCTCATCTTGAATTGTAATCCAAATTGTAATCTCCATGTGTTGGGGGGGGGGGACCTCACGGGAGGTGATTGGATCATGGGAGCATTTTCCCCCATGCTGTTTTCAAAATAGTGAATGAGTTATCAGGAGATCTGCTGATTTTGCAAGGCAGTTTTACCTGCTCTTGCTAGCACTCTGTCCCCTGCCACCATGTAAGATGTGCTTCTTCCCCTTCTGCCATAATTGTAAGTTTCCTGAGCCCTCCCCAGCCATGCAGAACTGTGAGTCAATTAAACCCCTTTTCTTTATAAATTACCCTGTCTTGGGTATATCTTTATAGAAAATGTGAAAACAGACTAATACCTCTCCACTTGAAGGTGGAATGACCTGCCCTATTCCTTGACAATGCCCTCAACTAAGTGATTTTCTTTGGCCAATGGGAAGTTAGCTGATACTATTCACAAAGAAGCCTGAAAAGGTACTCATGATCTTTTGCTTGCTCTCTTGGATTTCTGCCATTGCCAAGAAATATGCTTGGTCCAAGCTGAAGGAGAGAGAGAGACGTATGTGGAGTGGAGCCCAGTTGCACCAATGACCATAGCTGAGACCATTCTAGATCAGCAAGCAGTTAACACAGCCAAGATCAAGAAGAGCCACTTAACCAATTTCTGACCAGCCTTTAGAGTCATGAGAAATAATAAATGATTGTTGTTTTCAGCTATTAAGATTTCAAATGGTTTATTGTGCATTCATTGCTGTTTCAAAAGTTATACTTCATTGATGAAATCATCTTATTTGGTGGCATCTTCTCTTAGTTTTTCTATTTTAATAATTATGATAAGTATCTCATTGTTTTAGAATTTTGTGCACCACAGCGAAAAGAATAATGGGGTAAGAGACAAAAAAAAGTAGATCTTTCCATTTCCTAAAGAGCATCATCTTATATATTTACTCACTCAACGGTGTGCAAAACATTAGAAATAAAATGCTCTTGTGAAATCAATCATGGTTTGGAGCTTGGGGGGTGGACATAGACATGGGCACATCATTTCTATCCATCACAATAAGTAATAGTAGGCAATATGTGTTATAACCACAACCTCCGAGATGAAATAACCTGTGTTACAATCTTGCCCCTATCACTTCCTAGCTAGGCGCCCTTATTTAACCTCAACTCCAATTTCATCAGTGGCACCTACTTCATAAGACTGCTGGAAGGATTGCATGAGTTGAAATCTGCAACATACATAGAGACATGCTTGACACTCACAAGCTCTCATTAAATGCTAGTTATTAAAACAAATGTTAAAAAGTATGAGAGAACAGAAAATAAGACTATATGGGATGAGGGCTCAGTGGAGGAATAGCCATCGGGATGGGGTGTGGGGGCGGAACTTGAAAAAAGAAGCAGAAATTTGCACATCAGTATTTAGGACTTTAGGATCTTTTATCTATATTTCAAGAAATAAAGAATAGAGGATTATTAGGATATCTTCTAGTTCCAAAATATAATATCTATAGAATATTATCTAATGTAACATGTTTAGTAAACTCCCACTGAGTATTGAATTTTAAAGTCAAAGTAGTTTCGAAAAAGTAAGTTGTTTTAATGAAATTAATTCACATGTCATTATGTATGACTATACAGGCAAGCTTGATATGATTATCCCAGAGGATATTCTGGTCCCTGTGTAATACTACTGGAAGTGAAAAGAGAATATTTATTTCCAGGATTTATAACACAGAACAAAGACAAAAATTTTAAGTATGTATTGTGCTTCAATAGAGTTGCCTACAGCCTGTAAAATCAATAAACACAATAGACACAGTCACTTTTTTATTTTTAAGCAAAGTTACTGAATTTGTTCTATTTGCTATTTTGTATTTCTGATTACAAGATGCTGTCCCCTGCTGTTTGCTAAAGATTACACCGGCTATAGTCATGAACATACAGTGAAATAAGATAACAGTTTTGTGTAATGACTCACATCTACAAATCAGAGAAGAACAAAAGTAGAAATCTGCATGTCCATAGAACAAATCTAGCATGCTAGCACTGTGCCTCCTCTTCTCCCAAGCCATGTCATTTCAATAAGTGTTTTGTCCTCTCCGTGCTTTTGGTAACTAGATGGGCTAATAGGGAGGGTGATGGCATAATATTATTTCTTCTAAAAGAGCTTTTATAAAAATTTTTACTTGAACACATCCTCTGTCATTGTTAATAGTACCTGGCAACCTCTACTGCATAAATATCTATAATTATGGTTTTTCAGCAACAATTTGGTTTGCATGCATACTTTCATGACAGTTAACTTGTTTACTACTTACTCCAATCCTCTTTGAGTAAGGTCATTCAGGGACAAATGTGGTATTGCCATCCTCTGAAAGGGTTACAAATTCATGCCTGGCATTCAGGGCAGAAAATGACAGCCTGCATGCTGATAACTGACATACAGGTGTTCCCCATGTTACCAAAACCTAGATATTATCGCAAAACTGGAAGAATTAGCATTGTGTAGATCTGGGTTCAAATTTTGGCTGTGTCATTTACCAAGTTTGTGACTTTAAGCTTCGTTTTTCCATCTTCCAAATCTCTCAGGGTGTTGTTTTGAGTATTAAATAAGGTTATATATATATGAGAAGTGTAACAGAAAACCACGCCATATGGATTGTCAGTAATGACTGGCTCAATCTAAATCTAAAAATGAAAGCTACGTGACAAATTCAGGGTCATATCGTGTGAATGAGTCAATGATGTAGGTAAAGATACTGTAGCTGCTGAAGGGGAAGGTTAACAGGAGAGGGAAGCTGTTCTGTTTTCCCTTTTGGCCAAATAGCACTTATCTGTCCCTGCTGCTTTGCCTAATAGATTAATTCATTCTGACAGTATTAAAGATTCTGGTAGATAGCTAATAATCAGCTCTGAAAAAAACAAATCATTGGCCTTCCTTTGCTGTCAAAATCCCTAAAAAGAAAATTTTCATTTCAAATGGCTTCTAGCTTACTTCAGAATCGGAGGATAGACTCCTTTGAAGCTATCTAGTACAGCTAGTGAATGTACTTTTTAATCGTTTATTAGTGGATAAACTATAAATGGCATATAAGGGTAAAAGCTTCAAAACACAAATTAAAGTCAACTGCTCACTAGTGTTTTGAATCAATCAATACAGCATTCATTTAAAAATAGAAGCAATGCCACTAACCCTCAAAAAATTCACATTTTGATGTAATTCATAACATCAAAGCTCTCCAAAAAGATGGAGAAATTACAATAAATCACAATCCATGTGCAAGGAAAAGTCTTTCCCCTTGCATGTACTGACATCTGAGAGGCATGTTACAGTATGCTCTTAGTACACAAAGAACATTACAGATGTAATTTTTTTTTTTTTTTAACTCTAAGCAAGGAAATACCATGTACTATCATGGGAACAGAAAAGAAAAAAATAGCATTTTGTATAAATTTGGATATGCCTCTGATATTCTCTTAATAAATCTTTTCCCATTTCTGTTTGAGGTTACCTTCCATTATGATTTACTCACTTTCTTTAAAACTGTTTTTAAACCAAGTACATATTCTGTTCTCTCAAAAATAAAGAAAACCAGCACAAAGATCATTACTTAGGGCATATAAAACAGAGGAACAGGCCGGGCGCGGTGGCTCAAGCCTGTAATCCCAGCACTTTGGGTGGCTGAAACGGGCGGATCACGAGGTCAGGAGATCGAGACCATCCTG
>NW_016803198.1:1786587-1840155 GCF_001698545.2 Rhinopithecus bieti
AAAAAAAAAAAAAAAAAAAAAAGAGGAACATTTATTTAATCAATTCCATATATATATATATACATATATATATATAGTATTGTTTAAATTATCATTCCTAATTTCATTTATTCATATCTCAAGGTTACCTACATAAATGACAAAAAGTGAATGTCCATAGGTTACTGAAGGGGCCTTATGAAAATTATACATTGGAGAAAGAAACCAATATAAATATAATATTAATAACTATTTTGTTGGCCCAGTCCCTCTAAGGAGACCCAGTGAATTCGAAATGTGCCATCTATTTCTCTAATACGAGTTGATGGAAAAGTCCACATCCTCGAGCAGGGGATGTTGGAATTGAGTTGTCAAGCTGTCCTGGATGCCTTGTACAAACTGAACAGGCCAATTTACTGCAACACTGCATAGGCTGAAGGCTACTATCTCGCCTTTACAGTTGCTTCCTCCTGGTGAGATTATCCTGCTCGACCACAGCCTCCCTCCCCAATAGCTTTTAAGTTACTCTGGATTCTTTCTGATGAGCCTGTTCTTTTTTTTTTTTTTTTTTTTTTTTTTTTTTTGATTATTTATTTATTTGAGACGGAGTCTTGCTCTTGTCGCCCAGGCTGGAGTGCAATGGCCCGATCTTGGCTCACTGCAACCTCTGTCTCCTGGGTTCAAGCAAATCTGCCTCAGTCTCCCGAGTAGCTGGGATTACAGACGCGCGCCATCACTCCTGGCTAATTTCTGTATTTTTAGTAGAGACGGGGTTTCACAATGTTGAGCAGGTTGGTCTCGATCTCCTGACCTCGTGATCCTCCCGCCTCGGCCTCCCAAAGTGCTGTGATTACAGGCGTGAGCCACCGCGCCCAGCTAAGCAATAGTACTGTGTTAATCCTCAGTTTGGGACCAGTGTGCTTGACTAGGAGAGGCTCTTACCCTGCAACCTGAAAGCAACAGCTTTGTGTGTTTGGTGATAATTTTGAATCTTAGTGGTGATTTGATTTTAATGTCTTCCTCTTTGTAGCTCAAAACTCCTGGATTTCTGGATGAAAACAGGCAAGCTTTTCTAAAAAACTGACTTCTCCCACACAGCCTGAATTTCTTTTGCCTATTACTAACCTCCCAGCGTGGGGGTTGCTTTTAGACTCAGTTGTTCCGGCTCTGCCCTCCAGGTGGCAGCAGTGCCACATCTCAGAAGCTCCAATCCCCTCTTCCCTGACTTCAAGTGTTAATGCAATTGACCAATCAGTGCTAAGATGATGGGAGGTAATTGGGTAATTGTATTTTACTGATCACAAGCGGAGAAAGGGAAAGGGGAAAGAAAGAGGGGCAGAGGAGGGAAGGCGACTGCAGTCCGAAAGGAGCTTTTGGAAGCTAGGACCCTAAGCGTCAGGACGTGGCATTGGTCGAGAGAAAGCCTAGGCTGGCAAGAGCTGCCGCCGGCGCTGGGAGAGCATTTATTTGGGAGAAAAAGAGAGGAGAGAGCAGAGGGAGGGGGGAAGAGAGTTCAAACCGAAGTGGATGGAAGGGGACTGGGGTTTCTGCCGCGCAGGGAGCCGTGAGCCAGGGCGATGGCGCTAAGGACGGCGCGGAGCAGCTGCGCTCCCGAAATCGCGTCTCCTCGCAGAGGACTAGCAGGCTTCGGGAAGGTCTGCGCCAACGGGAACCAACTTGTGGCTCCAAAATGTACCCAACGCAGCTGGAAATGAGATCAAAGCTGCAGTTGCATTTGAGAAGGATGAGAAGAACCAGCGATTAGGAAATCTTTTTTTTTTTCTTACCCGTATTGTTCCGTTTTCTTTTTTTCTTCTTTTTCTTTTCTTTCTTTCTTTTGTCGTGTTTGTTTTTTTAATTTGCCTACCACCCCGTCTGTCCCCTCACTTCGCCCTCCCCATTTGAAATAAAAGCCCCAGTCTCAACTTACATCACCGCGGCGCCCCCGGAGCCACTGCCGGCTGATGGAGGAGAAGGGGACCCGGGGGCTGGCAGGGGCCACCGGCGAGGGACCGCATCCCGCGTCTCCCCCGTGATCCCGACCCCGATCGCGGAGTTCTGCAACACCTGGAGGATCTGGACCGGGTGCTGGGGGTGGGGGCGGAGACAGAGGAAGGAAAAGGCACCCCGAGCCTTAAAAGAAAAAAAAGAAAAAAAGTAGCGGGCGGGAGGAATGGGTTTCTTCTTGACAGCTGATGGAGGCCTTGCAAATTTTCCTCACTACCTCCGCCCCCGACCCCGCCCCCGCCCCCCCCCGCACTCACATTTAACGTGAGATTATTGAACTTCAGAGGCGAAGGAGACAGGATATAACCGGAGTTTGGAGGGGAGAGGGGAAGGTGGCTGGCCGGGTGGCTGAAATCAAAAATTCAATTGCGCACTGGGTTGTGATGAGAAATCTAATCAGATCTTTGGCGAAGGGGCCGGCCGGAAGGATGGCGAGTGGGGGGGGAGTTGCTCCCCAAATTCTTCGAAGGGGAGGCTGGGGAGACGAATTGACGATGTAAAAGGAGACTTTTTTTTTTTTTTTTTTTGGTGGTGGTGGCTGTTGGGTGCCTTGCAAAAATGAAGGATGCGGGACACAGCTCTCTCCTGGAACCGAACGCAATGGATAAACTGATTGTGCAAGAGAGAAGGAAGAACGAAGCTTTTTCTTGTGAGCCCTGGATCTTAACACAAATGTGTATATGTGCACACAGGGAGCATTCAAGAATGAAATAAACCAGGGTTAGACCCGCGGGGATTGGTGTGTTCTGACATAAATAAATAATCTTAAAGCAGCTGTTCCCCTCCCCCCCAAAAAAGGATGATTGGAAATGGAGAACCGAGGATTCACAAAGAAAAAAGTATGTTCATTTTTCTCTATAAAGGAGAAAGTGAGCCAAGGAGATAATTTTGGAATGAAAAGTTTGGGGCTTTTTTAGCAAAGTAAAGAACTGGTGTGGTGGTGTTTTCTTTTCTTTTTGAATTTCCCACAAGAGGAGAGGAAATTAATAATACATCTGCAAAGAAATTTCAGAGAAGAAAAGTTGACCGCGGCAGAATGAGGCATTGATTGGGGGAGAGAAACCAGCAGAGCACAGTTGGATTTGTGCCTATGTTGACTAAAATTGACGGATAATTGCAGTTGGATTTTTCTTCATCAACTTCCTTTTTTAAATTTTTATTCTTTTTGGTATCAAGATCATGCGTTTTCTCTTGTTCTTAACCACCTGGATTTCCATATGGATGTTGCTGTGATCAGTCTGAAATACAGTGAGTGACCTTTATTTTCTTATTTATTGGTGAAGAAAATGTCAGTTAATTTGGTGTTCTTGGTCTCGTCATCCTCTCTCTCCCTTTGGTGTTTTTTTTTTTTTTTTTTAAAGAACTGGCTATTGGGGGCCAGAAAATAAGGGAATGGGTGGCCCACGTATTTGCTTCATCTGTCTCTGCTCTCTGATAAGACAGTTTGCTATAAGGATGCAGGTTGACTGCATCTTGGGCAGACGCCTTTGCAAATGTTCACCAGGAAAAAAAAAAATCTCCCCAAGAAAGCCACTGCAGTGTGGGGTGCCAGTGCTGTGTGACTGACACTCTAGAATGCATTTAAGTTGCTTGTCAGCCGCGGAGTTAGATGCACAAATGTTTAGCTATTGGAAATCGAAGGGACTCAATTTAAATTTCATTATCCGACCCGATATTGCAGATCAACAGAATGTATTAACACAAAAATATGACAATAAACCAAGCAGATGAAGGGTGGCTTCTTGCTGGTGTATGGTTGGAGGGAGAAAGGGTGGGTTTTGAGGGGAGGAAGCTGGTGGAGAGAAGTGGCTGTACTTTCCACAATCACTCTTGCATACACATGCCCAGATGTGGTCTTCACATTACCCGGGTTCATGCCAGTGCTAAAAATGAAACAAGGAGGACCTACTTCTCTCCAACTCCACCCCCTTCTAACTGAGGACTTCTTTGGATTACAGAGAGACTGTGCATGAACTGTAGAGCAGTGACTTGGGTTTTGCCAGAAACCTTTCCAACATCACTAGTTCACAGCTCCTCAGAAAAAGGAAGAAATCTAGTGTCCTGTGGTAACTTAGAAAAGGCAGCTGAAGAAGAGGTCTATGTTGAGCATTCGTGCTTCTTATGTGCCAGCTTTGTCTTGGAAAAAGAGACCAATATAAAAAACAAAGCAGAAGGTGGAAAATGCTTAGAAAGTCTGAGCTGAGCGCCTGTAGGATCACCTTCCCTCCTCTCCCATTGCTGCCAAAGTCATGGAGCTGGCCTTTTTTACAGAACTTTCCCCCTTCACTCTTCTCTATTCCTCTCTGGGGCCTTCTATCAGAATCATAGACTCATATAACTTTAGAGCCAGAAGAGTCTCCAGAGATCTCATGTCAATAAAAAAAGGAAACTGAGGCCTAGAGAAGCTATAACTCTTTCATTAATGGCCAAACAGCATGAGACAGGTGACTCACACAAGCCTCAGAACGCCAGGCAAAAAAAAAAAAAAAAAGTCGGTTTGGGATCCAAACTGGACAGGTACACATAGCCTGGCTACTCCTGTATTTTGAATGCTGTTTTATGAGTAAGGGTCAAAGGAAGGCACTTTGGTCCTGAGAGCTTGAAATAAAACTTCTGCCAGTTTAACCTTCAAGGGTTACAAACTCCAACATTCACTGTCTCTCTTCCCTTCCTCCCTTCTTCCCTCTCTCCCTCTTCCTTTCTTCTTTTCCTTTCTATAGCATAGTGTAGATAACCCTGGCTTGAATACCATTAAAAAAAAAAAAAAAAAATCCACAACTCTGACATATCCCAAAGGAGATGAAAGGCAGCATTCTCCTGGGTCCCTTCTTAGTGTTTAATCCTGTGAGTGGTGGTCCTCAGAGAGTCATTAAAGAACTGTAGGGTTAGATTTATATTAGAGAGGTGATAATAGAAACCAGAAACATGCAGCTGAAAGCATCTGAGCCTGTTCTTACACTCACATCATCTATTCTTATCCTTTTCATTACTCCTTAACTAAACTAGCCTACAGCTGAGCACTTCTCTAATTTATTTTTCTGGGCACATGTTTCCTGTTGGAACACAGATCAGGCAATAAATTTACCAACCTATAAAAATAATTGTGCAAGATGGTTTTATTCCCTGAAATCCCCATAGACTTGTGCATATATTTTCATAGTTCTCTGCACTTTTTTTGTATTTGTTTACTTGTTTGCTTTGTTTTGCATTACCACAGTTAAGTCACCATTTGTAGACATGAAATGACTCAAGTTATATTAAGTTCTTGCTCATCTGGAACTTAGCACAATGACAAAAAAAAAAGTAAGAAGATGATGCTTTTTCACTTTATAGTTCAGTTCCTGGCTTCACATGGGAACCCCAGCCTTGGAATTAGGTTGGGTCTGCTAATTGGAAGAGATTTTCCTGCTGGTGGCTCCAGGCTGTGTGTGTGTGTGTGTGTGTGTATGTGTGTGTGTTTGTGTGTATGTGTGTGTGTGTGTGTATATGGCTGTGTGGCTGTGTGTGTGTATGTGTGTATATGTGAGTGTGTATGTGTGTGTATGAGTGTGTATGTGTGTGTGTACATAGTGTGTATGTGTGTGTATGTGTGTGTGTACATGGTGTGTATATGTGTGTGTGTATGTGTGTGTGTGTGAGTGTGTATATATATATATATATATCTTTCATTGACATCAAAATTTCTTAAGTGCTGCTCTAATTAGGTCTGAAAGCACATTCCGCTCCTTGATAGTGTCACCTCCTCCCTGTACCCTCCACGCTTAATGTACACATGCAATTGTCCTAAGAGAGAGAAAGGGAGAGAAGGGAAGAGAGAGAGAATCTGTTCAAAATTTTGGTCTGAAATGTGTCCTCCCATCCCCCTCCACTTAAACATTTTCAGATCTGGAGTTAATGGGGCATCTAAGGTGTCATCGTCTTTCATACTGGTAAATCCTTTCAGAACTCTACTGTTAGGAACCTATGGCCCACCTGGGGGTGAACACCTTTGGTTTAGTAGTCAGAGTTGGCCCTGCATTTTGGTTAAGTACTGATTCGTTTTAAACTAATTTGTTCAGAAACGCTGCATTTGTTCGTGTACTGTTCAAAGAATTAGGGCCATGACAGAGCTGGAAACTTACTTCATCAGTGGGTGTCAGGACCCAAGTTGGTGCCCACTGAAAGACATTTGTGAGTAAGCAGTTGTCTACCAGAATCTGCCGAGGACCCTATGCCCAGAAAGCTACTGGGTTTTACGAGTTTTAAAGTTCCCTTTTCAAATATCTTCTTCCTCAAATGTAATAGCTGTGCCCTTTGAGCAATACTTTTAATTTCCCTGGCTCTCAATTGTCTAGTCTGTGAGGTGGGAATTATAATATGTAATTCGTTGAATTGTTTTATGACTTAAAAGGAGTGTTGTGCAAAGCTGCAAGCATAATAGGCCCTCTAAGGATGGCTGTTTGTTATGGTTATTCTTGGATTAACATGGATTAATTTCCTGACAGTGAATAACCGTCTGGCTAAGCACTTTAACAGTTCGAGCACCTATACTTGAAAAATAGGAATTGTGCAACTCGTCTTACAGTAGTTGTCAGGCTCCTCATTTGAGGTCTTATCAGGACAGATTGGCTCAATATATTATTTTAGATGTAAAGTGCTGCCTCATACTAGAAACTGTACATTATGACTTTCTCCTAAAAGTATAGAAAAATAAATCTCAGCAAAAACAGTACTTAAATGAAATTTTACAGGGAAATAATGCAATTAATGTGCTGTGTGTGTTTTGGGTCTAAAAGTTGAGTAAGAGATTTCTGGTATTTTAAGTGTGTCATTTTAGCCACATATTACATAGCCTGGACCTGGATGTACAAAATAAAGGCACATGTCTATGTAGTTATACGATTTAAATTATATGGTATAAAATTCCATTACTAATATTAAGGCCTCCAAAACCACAATTTGGATTCACAGTTCTAGTCAAAATGAATGTTGTGTTCATTAAACAAAGTATTTACTTTGTGATGGGCTAAAGACTTGTTAGAATATATAGAATGAGGAAGATTTAATGCAGACACACACGTCATTGTTTACATGTGCACATCTTCCCACACTAGTGGTTTTCTGAGGCAAGCAGTCATGGTCACTGCTCATAATTTCATTCTCTACTGTAGCAGCCCTGTTTTCTGTCCGTTTCCTTAATATTCTTCCAGGGACCTGTTTTCCCCTTAAGAGAAAAGGAGTCCTCCTGTAGTAATTGTTATTCTTAATGTTTCATCTGTGGATGATAATAGTGCTGTTAGGCTTGGAAGATACCCGTTGGATTCTTATGTTTCTTTTCAATGAAAACAATTTGAAATCTGTGTGAATATTGGAAAAGCATTTGAAAGTTGACCGTTTTCACTGACCTTAAGAAAAGATGGAAATTCTCTATGAAAGTTCTTACCATTTGATAAATTTTCCTTTTTTTGCATGCTTCCTAACGATGAGTTAGAAATTAGGTGAAACTTGGACTCTAGCATCTTAAGTGAATTCAAATACTCAGCTTCCCACTGAGCCACGTGTGTTGCATGCATCATTTAACCTCTCTGAGCCTGTGTGCTTATCTGTAAAATAGAGGTAATAACAACTGCCTGGAACTGTCTGCCATGAGGATGAGATCAGATTGCATATGCCATGCACAGCAAGCATTCAATAAATGCACCTTTAAATGGATCATCTCTGATTTTAGTGTAGATTTGCAGAAAAAGAGATATGGACTCTGTTGGAGGGAAGCTGTCACTGTAAGTTCACGTTGGCATAGATTAAAAAAGATAAATATATAGACAGGATTAAGGTTGGAGTATAACACATAAATAGATATGACCGTTTTTGGTAAGGTCCTGCCGTTTTAAAACATATTTAGAAGTGCCTTAGTGAACACCATTCCCTCAGTAAAGATTGAAATATACTTTGTGAATTGTGGAAAATATACTCTGTGTCCATATAAACTTTGGTTAGAATGTCAAGTACTTTATAATACAGGCATAAAAATGTTAATGATCTGTAAATGGTATCATAGAAGACCCACTAAGAAGGTCAAGAATCAGTTACATCTTTCATTTCTTCAAAATAATTTTTGTGGAGAAATGTTAATTTGACCATTGAAATTTAATTAGGCTGATCTTGTGGCTGAGATACTGTGCTTATAATACTTTCTGAATGCAAGGGTTTTGTTATGTCCTCAGCCCCTCAGAAGAACAGCTGGCAAAGAGTAGGCATGCAGTAAATACTGCTTGAATGAACTTAGTTTAAGAAACACCTCCTCTAAATAATTCAAATGCATGCATATACAAGAATGTATGCAAACACACGCAGGCCACGCACATACATACTGGAAGCCTGGTTTTGGGGAATTTATAGAAGCCTAATAACAAAAGCTAATGAGTATACTGACTGAATACACACACACACATACACACACACACACACACACACGCACAGTAACATTAAGTTGCTTATGTTGGAAAACCTGAGGTCTGAAAGTCACGTGATGCGGTGTGTATTTCTTATTCTTGGTGTTGTCATTAATGAACTGTGACATTTTGTACAAGTCAACTTACCTCTCTAGGTTCTATATTCTCTTCTGTTAGATGAAGTAAAAACTAAGGTTACTTCCAGCATTAAGATTTTCAGATCCCGAGTTCATAATTGACTACCTTGGAATTTAGTATTCCCAATATTAAAAATATATAATTATTGATCTTAGGAAACTAGTTATTAAAATGTGAAGAAGAATCCCATAGTATTCTGTAAGAAAGGCAGAATTGTGTTAAAATGGCAGATATGTGGGTAAAAAGGTGAAGGAATGCTCAGTCTGTAGAGGAAATACTTCGAGATTTGGAATAGACAAAACTTGGATTTCAACTTTGTTTTATCACCTGTTACCTGGAGCCCCTAAATTTGTCAATTAACCTTGTTAATCCTCGGTTTCCTCAAATGTAAAACTGACTTTATTTTTTGCGTCATTTTGGGAGCAATAAAATGTCTTAAGTATTTGGCACATAACTGGCACTCAATGATTGCTAGCCCACTTTCTTTTCTTTGAAATCTTTGGTTATTTCAAACAGAAATGGGAAGATTTAACTAACATTTAAGAGCCTGTGAGTGTTTTGCTTTACTTTTATGGAGTATATAAATAAAGATTTCCCGCCAGCTTTGCTATCCAAGTTGGTGATATTATTTTTGATCATGGTTTTCAATGTCAATCAAATTCATAATGAAGTCTAAAATAATGAAAACTTATGTAAAGTTAATATACTTGTCTTTCAACTTTGCCACAGGCTTGTTAGAGCTTTCTGCACTTAGGAAAGCTTTCAACACTTCTGGGATTTACAAGTATCTAGTAGTCCCTTCTTACCTGCAGTTTCACTTTTGGTGGTGTCAGTTACCTGTGGTCAACCGAGCAGAAATTTTAAGAGAAAGAGACTATATTCACATAATTCTATTACAGTATGTTGTTATAATTGTTGTTAATTTTTACTATGCCTAATGCATAAATTAAACTTTGTCATAGATATGTCTTTACAGGAAAAATTATAGTTTATGTAGGGTTTGGTACTATCTGGTTTCAGGCATCCACTGGGGATCATGGAATGTATCTCCTCCACCAACAAGGGGTACCAGTGTAATTTAATAAAAACATTAGTAACCACCATTTCTTGAGCATTTGATATGCACCAGGCACTGTAATGAAAATATAACATGTATTTTTTTTCCTTAATCCTCACTTAGAAACACAAAGAGGCTAGGTAATTTGTCTAAGGTTATATAGCAACTAAATGGTGAGGCTGGGAATAAGAACTGCATATCTCCTGACTTTAGAACCCAAAATCGGAATCAGTAAAGTGAAACTTGTTGACTTGGTAACAAATAAACATAGCAGTTCACTATTATGTAACCTAGTACTCAATCTGAATGTTTTCACTGGGCTTGAGATGTCTGCAGTTTCCCTTCCCCCTATTTCCTGAAATGAAAGTTCTCCAGCTGCTTAGGTCATATATACCTTCCATATATTTGTCAGTCCTCAGTCATTTCCAAGTATGCCCTTAAGTATAGAAGTGACTTCTAAGAAAGACTTAGGCAAAATTGTCCCAACTCACTGAACATATCTAATGGACAGAAAGATTTTGCAAAATGTTATAAGGCATCTAGAAATTCATAATTATATGAGAAATATGGTCAATGCTAATAGTAAGGTTAGAGTTTAGATATGATATGCTATAAACCAGATGAGGTCCTAATTGTGAGGACCCAACACCTAATGTTAGTCCTTCTTGTGTTTGATCTCTCCGTAACACGATCCCATCACCTGCCTCTGCTTTCCTGAAACCCTTCCAAGGGTTTGAGATACTCCTCATTGATCACTTTCTTTATTGAGATTACTTTATCCTCCTATTTTCCTAATCTTCTCCTTAAATAATGAGGGCTTCGCCCTTTGAGTCACTTCTACTCCCAGTCTCTCTGCATTCCTGAAAGACAAAAGTTGGGGGTGTTTTGAGATGAATCTCAAATCCTGGCTAACCTGTGTATGCTGAAGACTAATAAGCATCCATTGCCAGCAAGATCCCACTTAATTACCTGAGTCTCCTACAAGCCTTGCAAACTTAATACTCCATCTGAAACTGGTTATTTTTTTCTCCAGAAACCTAGATATGCACCAGGCACTGTACTGAAAACACAGCATTTTTTTTTAACTCTTTAATCCTCACTTAGAAAACAGAAACAAAAACTTGGATATTTACAGTTTTAAATGATATCAATATCTCTTTAACCTGCCTCTGGTCTACCCAGTCATCAAATCCAATCTACTTACTCTCTTAAAGTCAGCTTTGGTCTGTCTCGCTATGGCCTTGGTCCAGATTCTAGCACTTTTCTCTTAGATCGTCTCTAACTAGTCTTTCTGATAATGCCAACTTTTCCTCAGATAGTCCATTACTCGTTCTTCCTCTAGATGTATCATCCTAACAAGTAATGCTGAACATCCTCTTTATATTCTCGAAATATGTTTTTAGAATAAAATCCAGACTCTTCTCAACAGCACGGTCCAGGCAGCCTATTCACACCCTCTCCCATCTGCCTGCCATGCTAAATGTTTTAGTCCTCTGGGGACAAGCCAGGTTAGTTTGAACTCAAACTTGGTGAGAGCTAATCCATTTGCCTAGGATATGATCTTCATATCTCAAGTCTCAGAGCAAGTTACTGCCTTTGGGAACATCTTTCCCAGCTCCCCTAAGCCCACTGTCCTCTGTACACAAACATTTTGTTCATATATTTATGATAGCTCTTACTATTGTTATATGTATTTGGCAAAACCCACTAAACTGTGGCTTCTTTTAGAATATGGATCTCATTAACTGGGTGCAGTGGCTCATACCTGTAATCCCAGCACTTAGGAGGCTGAGGCAGGTGGATCACCTGAGGTTGGGAGTTTGAGACCAGCCTGACAAACATGGAGAAACCTCGTTTCTACTAAAAATACAAAATGAACCGGGCGTGGTGGCGCATGCCTGTAATCCCAGCTACTCGGGAGGCTGAGGCAGGAGAATCGCTTGAACCCAGGAGGCGGTGGTTGTAGTGAGCCGAAATTGTGCCATTGCACTCCAGCCTGGGGAACAAGAGTGAAACTCTGTCTAAAAAGAAAAGAATATGGACCTCATCTTGTTCTTCTTGTCATCTCTCACATCTAACTAACATAGTACATAGGGATTTTCCATGTATCTGGGGAGAACTAATAAATGAGTGGCCTCATCTAACACGTCTTTAAGGTGAAGAAATTACTTTAATTCAGTTTATGATATAGGCCATTATTTTCCCAATATTTTATTGTTAAGATCAAGTTTTATTATTTTCCTGTAGGGACCCATTTTCATAACTACTTTGCATAATAAAACATTGCAATTTTTTTTTTATTTTTAGTAATAAACAACATGTACCTGGCAGTCATCATTTTTTGAATGTACTAGATGAACATTTAAATCAAATGATTTTATATAAATTGAGCCAAAAGCAAAGGTGCTTTAATTATCTTATGCAAGTACATGAGTATGTGTATGAAATCTAGTTGGCTTTTTGAAATATTGATAATAGCTGTCATTGAGGATCTCATTTTTTAAAATAGTTCTGTAAATATATTTTAGTGCTAATTTTATATTCTAATGTATAGCTCCTCATAGGCTTACTGCAGGTGTAATAATGCTCAGTCCTCACTGACACTGTTCACAAAGTCTGCTGTTCGCAAAAATTACATAAAAAAGGTGGTCCTTGGAGTTGTGCATTGCACACGCCTCACAGTTGTATGAAGCAGGCCTTCCTACTCATGAATGATTATCAAAAAGGAGAATGTGAATTTTAAATTTGACTAGTGTCCATAAATGGACTAATACAACAAGAGATTAAAAATATCTCCCTTATAAAAGTACCTTCATTAAATATAGAAAATAATGAGCTGCAATCATTTTTGACAACAGGTGAACACCTGGCTTCGTGGAAGCCAGGCATACATACGTTCATAGACATCACTTTGACTCCATGCTCCATAAGGATATTTCCTCCTTTCTCTCCTGAGGAGCAGCAGAAAACACTGGATTACATGAAGGAAAGTGGTAAATGATATGATACTGTTTAATTATGGCTGAATATTATCTTGCAATTTTGAAGAGAAATGTCTCAAATATGTTGAACTGGAGTATTTGTGTTTTCATATTAATAGTTCTTTTTTAAAGTTTTTCTTCTAGTTTTAGATTATTTCTAGTTCAGAGAGTAATATTATTAATCTCTAATAATAGCAGATGATAAAGCATTAATAGTCATGCTTCATCATGCTTTTGAAATCCAGTGATTTATTTTAATCCTTTCAACAAATTTTAGCCCCAGAACTTCCAAAGGAATTATTTCCTGACCACTATATTCCTTATGATAAAGCATGAGGATTTGGGAAGGTGTGCCAGGGAAGATTTTTTTTCTTTCTTTCTTTTTTTTTTTTTTTTGAGACAGAGTCTGGCTCTATCACCCAGACTGGAGTGCAGTGGTGCAACCTCGGCTCACTGCGACCTCCACCTCCCAGGTTCAAGCGATTCTCCTGCCACAGCCTCCCAAGTAGCTGGGATTACAGGCAAATGCCACCACGCCCAGCTAGTTTTTGTATGTTTAGAAGAGACAGGGTTTCACCGTGTTGGCCAGGCTGGTCTCAAACTCCCGTCTTTGGGGGATCCGCCAGCCTCGGCCTCCCAAAGTGCGAAAGATTTATTTAGAAGAGCCAGTGATGAGTGTTGTCTTAGTTCTTGCCAAACTACAAACTGTTGAGACAACACTTGTAAACAACCTCCTAAGACAACTTCTTGGGAGGGGTCCATTTGCTTTAGCTCATCAATTTTGACCAAGTCACGTTGGGGATGTAGGAGAATTTAGCCATCCAATTATATGTGTTTATTTCTTGCTAAAGTAGGAGTGTGTATCTGGGAGTAGGGGTCCACAGATTTTTAAAAAAGCCCTTTTCTGATGATGACTAATACAGTTCCCTAATTATTAAAATAACCTGTTATCGTCGATGTGGTCCTGCCTAGAACAAGTTGACTGATTTATTTGTGATGCTTTAAAAGACATCTTATTGTCAGTGCAGCCGAACATTTTTGTTTGTTATTAATCTAAAGAACTGTAGTAATAAGGAATTTATTTTCAGGGCAATAGACATGTTTTCTTTCAACTAATGGTTTGATAATGATGGTGGGAACTTCAATAACTAAGATATGAATGTTCTGAAAAAGGTGCATGACACTTGAAAATGTAGAGATGTGCCTCTCCTGAATGATTTTACAGTTGAACCTGAGCCAGATCTCAGAGTGTGCCGATTTTTACAACCTTAGGGGAAAGAGAGAGACAGATTGAGAAAGTTTTGGGGGAGAGAGCTCATCCTGGATCTGCTGTTCTGATCTGGGCAGAAAGAATGCCCATAGCTTAGTTAGCTGATCTCTAGAGAGGCTCACCTCAGCAGACACCACAGCACGTGTGTGGAAGAATGAATTCAAATACATTATGGGGAGGAATCTAGAGGACTCTGATTTTTACTAACTGAAAAGGCAAAAAGTCAGAAGCTACCCTAAAAGAGTTAACATCTACACAGTGGTGTTCAGGAAGGCAAGAATGGAACTATGAAGGCTTTCTCTGTATTGTTTTGAACGTTGCCATGGCAATAGTTTCCAGCAGAAGTTACATGTTTTTCAATTCCCCAAAGCAGCAAGCAGCCTTTCCCTCTCTTTCTCACCCTCTCTGCATCCATCCCTATCCGCCTTCATCCTTAGTCCTCCCCATCCCTTTTCTCCTCCCTCTGTCCTTTTCTTTTGTTCTCAAGTCCCTCTACCATTCCCTATTAACAACAAAAAATTCCAACTCCAAGAGGTCGCTTTTGGGCAGAATGCGAGTCAGACATATAGTCTTCTATCCGGGTTTCTGTTTTCCCCCGTCTGTTTACGTATTAAAGACCTAATTAAACGGAAGCTGTGGATGGAAGCAGGGTTGGGGCTTTCCCTTGTTGGTAGGACACAGAACATATTATAATGGTTGGTGTTGTGGCGATATGTTAATTGGATCGCTCGAGGCAAGTGCAGAGCAGCAGTCTCTGACAATTAGAAAGAACAATGACTTTACTATGAGTGAGCCCACTCTCTTAACCAGTGGAAGGATTAGCATGCATTGCAGGTCTCTGGAAGGTTCCTGTAGACTCCGAGAGGGATCTGCAGTTGGAAATGCCTCCTGTCTCTTTACAGCTATGCTGCTGCCTCTCCTTTAGCTTACTTTCCTGCCAAGGGAAGAGGAGTGAGAGGATAGTAAGATCTGGTTTACTGGGCTGATGCGGGACCCTGTCGCAGACCTGAGCCATGGGATATATTGCAGGGATGTTAAGAAGAAATCTTTGCCTGCTTAATGCACGTGGCCAGTGAATTGTGAAATGGGTCTCATTAGAGCCTTTCATATCCCGGCATGTGCCAAAGTGCTTTGCCGGCACAGCGCCATCACTTCAGGTCCAACCCTTCTGCTGTTCACTGCAGCCAAGAAGGGACAGAGACTCTGTCTGTATTAAAGCCTTCAGTCCCATCTCTCTCTGTCTACTGTTCATTGTAAGGTTCCTCTGGGCCTTTCAGTCCAGCCAGGGATGAGGCCCATAGTATCCCCTAGGTGTTTATAGAGAAGAAATATTAAGAATTTTGAGCATCACAGATGGATTTCAGGCAGCCAGTGGGTGCTGGCACCCAGATGTTTCCTCTTTTTCCCAGGGCTGGCACTGAAACTGTATCTAGACTTCCCTGCAAATATGCACAGATACTCACCTGCAAGAAAGGATGAGTAGGTTCAGGGCCGAGTAAATCATCAAGGACTTATTTGTTAGATAAAAAGGAACACTTTACTTTTTCTCAGATTCATATACTAAAGATTTTAAAATGAAATTATATCTCCCAAAGCATAGTCCCATAAGTAATACTAATAAATGCCATATACTGAGTACTAACTGTATGTCAGGCACTGTGCCTGTCTCTTATTTAGAATGCCCCTTGAGTCCACAAGGTTGGTGAATGACATAACAGCACAGACACGGAAGCCAGACTAGTAAGAGCTCTGTTACCTCTTAGATCTGTGGTTTCAGGCAATTTATTTATAATTCTGAACCTCAACTTTCTTATGTGTGACATAGGCATGATTACATAGTAATTACATAGTACAGGATCGTAGTGAGTCAGAATTGAAATAATTCACATAGAACTTTTAACAGAGTGCTTGGCACATGACAATACTCAAGCTATGACTTGTAAAAAGATAAGAGACATTTTCTTACAATATTGTAAAGTAATTACTAAGCATGTATCTCCAGAAGAAAGGTGTTAAAAGTAATTACGGGCAGATTGTTTAATAAAAATGGAAATATGGCATAAGAAAATGAGTTTCTGAATTTGGAATAGTGTAATTCCTGATGTTTTCTGTGTAGCGCCGTAGTTTGGAAAGTAGAATTGATGAAATCAATGAAACAGATTTGTTGCATTTGTTCTGGGTAGATGATTTTTATCCATCCATATTTGAGTTTTCTTTTGGGACTGGGGCTGTCTCAGTTGTGATGCCTTGAATTTGAAATAAGAAGGGAAAAATCTAGTGAGGTTAAGCAAAAAAAGACAATTTGCTAACATGTGTAACTGAAAAGTCCTATAGTACATGGAGGGAGTTCAGGTGTAGTTTGATCCAGATGTTCTCAATGTCACAGGGACTCCTGCTCTGTTTTCCCTGTATTTCTCTTGGCATAGTCCTCTTCCATGTTCTATTTTAATCAAGACATTGTTCTGCATTCCCTCAAACATCACCACAGAAAGTTCCACAGTTTTGTCCCAGCACTCCCAGTGAGCACCCTGAGATCACAGCTGATTAGATTAGCTTATGTCATATTTCTACTCATAAACCATCATTGGCTTTAAGGGAAGGGAGTAGAGGGTCAGTGCATCCCCAAATGGAACTCAGGGGCTACTGAGAGGTAACAGAGATTATGTGCTGGAGACAAAAACCACTAATATCTATCATTTATCTGGTGTTAGAGAGTGAGAAGGACAAGTTGCTATGTTTCACAATGTAACTTGCTACAAGGGTTAATTTTGTTTGTGCTTCTCTGTAATGCTATATTGTATATAGGTATTGAAGTTTTAATAACTAAGGAATTGTGTTCTTCCAGCAAATCATCTGGCTGAAGTGATCAATTTTTCAGTGGAACAACTTCATCTGCATTCATGCTATTTTTGTATTATTCCTCTCATCTCTTAGAAACAGGTCTTTGTTTTTGAGAGAGAATTTACAAGTCCTTTTTTGGAAATGAAGAAACAAAAGCAAAAACAAAATAATCATCTTCAGTCAATAACACTGGTAGAGGATCTTTAAAAGGCCTTGAACGCCCACACTCCTAGTCACTTGCCCCGGCCATAGATGTACTTCCATCCAGCTTTGATTTAATCTAACTGTCGTTGCAAAGGTCTTAGCAGTGACATATGCCATTCCAGATCTCTCCATTCTGCCTACCCACAGATGGTGATCTAGGCCACGTGACACGTTTTTTTCTTCTTCATAGGCAAGGTGACGGAAATACATATCTGGCCTTTGGATACAAATATTTGTTAAGAAGCTCTGTTCAAAGGACATGACTGCTTGCCAAGTTCAAGGACTTATCTCTTTTGAAGTCTTAATACTGTGTGTTCCATATTGGGAACACTGTACTTACTTAATTCTTACTTATGCAGTGACATGCTCAGAATTGAGAATCAAACCAAGTTAATATATTTCTTATAAAAGCTATGGGAGAACAAATGACTGGTGGAGAAGGTTTTTCCTGGAAAGTTAAAGCAATGGAGGAGACTGCCGCTTTTTTGAGTACCTGTTATATGCAATACAATAATAGTAACAGTAGTGAGTTATTTTATATACTTTATCTCATTGTACCCTTATGACAACTGCAATAATAACAACAATAATGCAAAAAAAATCAGTGATAGGTAACATTTATGGAGTGGTTGCTGTGAGTAGGCACCATCTAAAGGTTTTACCTTTGTAAAGACGTTGAATCTGCAAGCAAATAAGCAGTAAGCATCCTTTTTAAAGGTGAGAAAGGGAAATTCGAATAAGCTCAATGACTTACCCATGTCACAGAGACAATAAACGGCAGAACTCTACTTTGAACACTTGGTCAAGCCAGTGGTTTTTCTACTATGCTGTGTTGCCTCTCACATGGGACTACTTACTACTACTAATTAATAATAATAATAATAATAATAATAATAATAATTTGATACTGGATTTCTTTTAGTTTAAAGAAGTAACACCGAGAAAGACCTGTAACTCTTTCCCTTAGCCTCACTGCCTTTTTTACTTCCCTCCTCTTTACCCTGCTTCTTATCCTGGGTTTTCTCAGTTTGATAACCTGTTACAGTATTTTGCCTCTAGTTTGGCCAGGGCAGCTGCCCAGCCACAACTCTGGATATCTGAAAGTAAAACTTCTTCTGCTTCATTTATTTAAAATATATCAACCCTTTGAGATCGCCACAAATAAACCACAAGGGTCTTTAAGGAGGACTTACTCTTTTCTTATGTTGGGAAGAGTGAAGAAACATTTAATATCCCAGCGGTCCCTGGCAACTGAACTTGCAAAGTCTGTGCAGATATCAGTTGGCAGGCCTCATTCCTTAAGATGTGGTGATACTAAGAGTCACAAACTTAGCTGCATAAGGCTGTGCCACATATTTCCTGTCTCAGTGGTATCCATTAGAAGACATTCTCCTCTGTGTATAGAACAAGGAAATTGGACTTTTTCCTCCATAACTCTTAACACTCTTTACCTTTTCCTACCTGGATGGTACGTGGGAGAGGCAGGAAGAGATATAGTCATATAGCTCTGGGATACTGTCATTGCCGCCTTTCCCATGAAGGTACTAAGCAAAATTACCATTTTCAGCTTCTGTGGGCATTGGTCCAGATGGGAGGCAATGCCCACAATCAGTTTCCTTACTCCTTCAGCATATCACCCTTTATTGTGCTTATGACACAGGCACTGCAGCAGCAGAGAAGACAGGCACAACACAGCGTGACTGCAGAATCTATGGACACAAACACTTGTTCGCTTGCATAAACACACACACACACACACACACACTTGATTCCCACCAATTTATCTCAGCGTCCTGAATTCCCACATGACTTCTCCTGAAGGGCATTCTAGAGATGTGTGCTACTTATCTTTCTCTGTTATTCAAGGTACAAGGAGAAAGAAGTGCATATTGAGGCAATACACTATAGATTCAGGGTATGGTTTGACATCTGAAAAGGATTTTCCTTATTGCCTGCTCCATATTTGACAGAACACCTTCTGTACAAAGAATTGAAAAGTAGCTTTAATATCAGCCGTGGTTTTTTAGCCCTAAATCAAAGACCTTTTAAAGACAAATGGAAGAGGACTGGAGCTAGTCACTATTTTATAATATTTGAGCCACTGCTTTCTGTCCCTTAGGGCTGGCAAGACAGAGCAGGCTCTTGCTTCCTGTTGTCTCTAGAATGTGTCCCTTCCCTATTCTAACTCAGCATTTAAGCACTTATCAGGCCCAGGTGACTATAATTGTGGCCTGATTTGCCCTTCTCCTTCCAGTCCATCTTTGTCATGTTATTTATCTTCCAAATAATTGCAAAGCACTGTTTTAATGCAGTTCTCCTACTAACCAACCTTCACTTGTAAAATAAATGCCAGGCCCTGTAACCAAAATCTCCTCCAGAGAGCCTCTCTATCTCAGCTCCTCCTCTCTCTCAATTCCAATATGTATTTCTTGGCTATGCCATATTGGTTTTCATTTTCAATATCCTGTTTTGCATGAGTAATTTTTCTATGTGCTTATTATTTGTTCCTGCTTTTAGCAGGAAGGCTCTCTGAGGTCAGCCCCTTGACTTCCACCTCTGGGTCCTCACCTTCCTGCCTTACATGTAATGGATAGTCTATAGATGCTTTGTGATTGAAAGAATGTTCTTCACAAGCTTCCAACTGCTGATCTTAAACAAAATTTTTTAAAATTCAAATGAAATTATAACTTTTTTGTTGGATTTTTATTAATCTTTCTAATAGATAGCCCCATAGACTCCACTTGGGGCCAGGCAAACTTCTCCATTAGGGGAACCCACCTAGCAGTGTGTGGACTTTGAAATAAAAGCAACTCTCTTTTGCTGAGTCTCCTGTGGTGTCTCTTTAGAGAGCTGGTATTGGATGAGCAGTAATTTAGAGCTCTAGGTCTCCTGCAGCTGTTTGCTTAGCAGACACATAGAGCTCCCTAGTCAAAGCAACCTGCTTCTGTGGGCTCCGTTGTGCTTCAGAGGGCTACCTGCTTTTGTTGTTCTGTAGTATGGATATGAAGGGTAGATTTCCCAGGATTTCCCAAGGGAAACGTTCATGTGTACAAGATGTTTCTTTCTCCAGTCTCCCGTTCCATTACAGTTATAAGGAGCAGGATGAAATTGTTACATTTAATGTTTCAAATCTCCCCCTGTTTGCATATTATTCTAATATGTAGCAGTGGTCCCTGAAGCTAGATTGCCAAATGGGCAGGTGTAATGATGAATCTTGCAATAACAGATAGAGGCAAAAAGGTAGAATGTAGTGTATTTCTCACATAATTAAATTTATATGTTTAAAAGACAGACTCAGACTCATTTATTTTTCTCTTGTCATTTCATTGGGATCAAAATATCCTTTTGTTAAATGTGAATGATTATGATAGTAGGAGGTATTTTTTAAATTCTAACGTATATGCTTAGCAAGATATAAAGTCATGTAGATACAATTGCACAAGTGTGTGACAAATGACCACCATGTCTGTTATTCACTTCGGTAGTCTAGGACACTGCCATAAGCTATAAACATTAGAGCCCCTGAAAATAACCTTGAGCAGGCGATTGCAAGTGAAATAGGAAATATGGGTGCATTTCACTTGTAGCTTCTTAGCAGTACCTTTGTAATGGCTGTTTCCCACTGCTGAATGCAGCTGTCAAAGTTGACATTCCATTGAGGATGCTGCTATGCTCTGGTTATAGGACTATATGCTCTGGTTGTAAGTTACTTCTTGTCTGAGCCTCATGTTTTGTAAAATAAGGAGTTTATGATGCTCTCTGGTATTCTTTTTAGCTATCTAAGAGTCTGAGCTATTTCACAGAACTATTTAAAGGTAACAGGACTGTCTTTGCCAAAGAGAATGGAAATACATTTTGCTAGTTCCCCTTCTCAGACATTTTGGATGGCTTATTTCCTGTCTTTGCCACTTCTTGCCCCCCTCTGTGTCCTTTTTCGTGATGCTTATCAAATGTATTTATTTCTGCTACTATCCATGTCTAGCCAAGTCCTTCATATTTCAGCTCCTGTGTGTGTGTGTGTGTGTGTGTGTGTGTGTGTATGTGTCTATTCCACAGGGTAAGCACTTAATTTCAGACTAGCTTCCACTAATTAACTACAAAATTAAGTAGGTGAATTCATTGATTCAGCACTTGGTTTGATGTTTATATTAACTCATTGAAAGGGAAGCCCTGGATGTGGCCAGAGGCTTGACGGGAATCTTTCATTCCCCTCTGGAATCTCCTTTGACTTCCCACACTAGATTTCTATCTTGCTATTTCTCAGAAGTATTCATGCTTTTGGGGAACAGCCAAGTGACCAAAGCTGTATCAGATAGGAATACCATTCTTTGTGACCATAGAAATAATCATTTCTTGTTCTTTTTCTGCCCCAGTTTACTGGCCACAGCTCCGGCTCTACTTTTGATACACCTGGAGAATGCTCTCTGAATGCCTACCAAGATTAAAGTGATAGGTCTTCAATGTCAAATGCCCTATAGCCACTGCCCACCTGCCCCCTACTTTGTGGGGAAAGTAGACGTATACTCTTGGTTGAAATCCTCACCTTGTTTCTACCAGAAAGAATGTAGGTAGGAAGCCGTAACAGCTTCCACACCCATGTCAGAGCAATCAACTAGTATTCAGCAAAAGTTCTATCTATTTTCATTTCTGTTTCCAACAATGATATCTTGTTTCATTCGTCTTTGCCTTAGCATATAATAACCACAAGTAAGTGACAGGTATGTTGGCTATTTGTCACAGAATTGTGTCTACAATTTTTTGAACATTTTTCTCCATTTATGTAAAGATTTATGGCTTCTTTCAAACCCTGAAAATAGTATCTAGCAGATAAAATATGTTTTATGATAAAATAGACTGGAACATGGTTTGTAATAGAGTAACAACCATCGTAAAGAGGCCTTTTCTTGGAGCCCATCCAAGCAGGTCAGTAACTTGTCTAAAGTAATTGGATTAAGAGAAAAATGTGGGATGAAATATATGTTCTCTGAATTTCTATACCTTCTGTATTTTGTGTCCCTGTTAAAAGTCCTGAATTAAGCAGCATTGCCTTAAGGTAGTGTATTTGTTCTACTTATTGAATTATATGCACTGATCATTAGGATAAGTTGACCTTATCTTCCCACTGCAGCATTACTAGTTGCCTTTTTCATTGTTCCCCAGTGCTTCACGCATAACCCTACCCTAACACTTACCACGTTATTTAGTAATTATACGTTCGTCCTCTATCTTCCTCCATGACTCTAAGCTTTGTCTCTTCAGGGAGCCAGACTTCCTCTTTGTGTACCTCTTTAATACATACTGCCTATTAAATCAATATTGAAAGAAAATAAATGAAATAGTGAACACTTAAAGCTTAAAGTGTATTTAAAGCAATACTTAATTTATCTGATAATACTACAATTTGAATTTTAGTAAACTTTTATTTTGCAAAACTCAGTATCACAGTGTTTTAAATAATAGTGCCATTAAACTCATCATATAAATTAGCGTCTTAAGTCGCTATTTTGAGTCTTAATCATATTGACACATGGCTTTAAAAATGTGGTTGAATTAGTATAACTAAAAGAACTAATTAGTTTCAATCAAGTTACCATTTCGCAGGGACAAAAAAAGAAAGAGTAAATCACAGGTTTACACTCCGTTCACAGAGTCTGAATAATTTAACTAATACTTTTATAATAAGACATACTTTCCTCCAACATGATTTTTGGTTGAAACTTTGCACCAAAAGAAGATAATTTCATTGACATTATCATTTCTCACTAGCAGATACTTTACTGCTTTTTCTTAAATGTGCTAGGAGTGGAACAGACTTTGAGGCAATTTTTCTTTCATTTGGGGTCTTATACGTCTTTTAAAATGTAAAAAAAAAAAAAAAAAAAAAAAAAAAAAAAAAAAACAAACTAACAAAAAGCTGCAGGAAATTTACCCTCCCTCCTCAATAATCTCTCCAATGGATCTTGGTTAAAGAATAGATGATTCTTAGAATAAATTTATATGGAGTATCCACAAAGCCAGAACTCATAGCTGCCTTATTATCTATTTTATGTAGGCTTAAACTTTTGAATCAGGAAATCAGACATGGGTGATCAAGGAAGGTTTGGGCCCATTATGTTTTCAGATATTCATTTCACCTGATTGCTTGAGTCTACATAATTGGATTCATAGTATTCCACAGTTAGTGAATGACTTTTGTATTTGTTTTTGTTAAGGCCAATGGAGAAAAATGTTAACCATAAAATATCCACCAAATATCTATTTATTTTCTTATGGAAATTTCAAAATATTTTCCTATCACAGGTTTCATTTTCTTATGAATTTGTACTCAATGAAAACCTCTCAGCTTTCTGGAACTTCTGAATACATCTGTATTTTGTTTCTGTTCAGTTTGGAGGATTCCATTGTAATGTGCAGATATGGATTGATGTATCATACCAAGGTTTTTCATGCTATTTTATAGCACTGACTTTCAGATAGAACCAAAAGGAACGTAGATTAAATGGTAGTATGATTGGAATTATATTAATAACTGCATAAGTGGGAGATATCACAAGTGGCCTGGTCACTCTGGTTCAATCCAATTTGTGAAAATCATAGGACATGATAGAATAAAATGTTACTATGTGACTCCCTGGGTCTAGGATGCAGTTGTGAAATGAATCCATTGATGTCATGTGAGCCACACAAGAGTATATTCATGTGCTCTCAACCACATCAATAGATGGGGGTCTACATTTGGAGCTGATGGAGGTGAAGAATGAGTGTGTTATACCCCAGTGAAAGGTTCAGGAGTGAGCAGAAATACTGCCTTAGTGGCTTCAGTGGGCAGGGAAATGCCAAAGCCTACATTCATTGAAGCTGTTTCAGCCAGAGCCAATACCTGAGCACATTTGACATAGTTTAGTTCGGCACAAGTTACTACATGTCTGCTACGTGGTATGCTAACCACTATTGGTTTGTGCTGGTTTTGAAATCCTCCCTATTACATAGAGTTTTAAAGTTAGTAAGTCAGAAGGGAAGAACTTTACCTTTCATTCTCTACCTTTATGTTCTGTGATTTAGGGAAATTCATTTAACTCTTCTAACACTCTCTTTCCTAATTTGGAAATGCAGCTGCTCTTCTATCTCTCTTACATTCAGTGTTGTTGAAAGGACGGAAACATGGCAAAGCAGAAGAAACTGTAGACTTTTCATTTAGTGGGGGCTGAGGGCTTATAGTCTGCTGGAAGGGAAGAGGTATTGGGAACTGGTTTTGGAATAGGACCAGTTACATTTTCTTAGGTAACAAATATATCTGGGTAATTGGGGGTGGCAATGTTGATGCAAATTATTTTGGGATAAAGTGTATCCTATCCTTTTGTGTATGAATATCTCTTAGGATGTTTAAAAGGCTGCTCAAATTGAAGGTTTATAACTTTTGTGGAAACACCCTGCTTATAGTAGGTGCTCAAATGTCAGTAGGCTCAACTTTTCCCCACTAGCCACCTTACTGAGGAAGGAATAATAAAAGGCATTAAATCAGCTCACCCAAATTGTTTACATACACTAGTGTGATCAAAATCACCCGTTACACATGATAACTCTCAATGTCATTCTGCCTAAAACCATTCAATGATTGATTAGTTGCAGCTACAGATGCTGTGGTAGCAGAAATTTGTGTTTACTGAATTGCCAGCTTTCAACGAACTGTGCAAGAAACAACTGTGTGAAAACAGAAGTCAGTAATCCCTCTCTTCATCTCTTCACCTCTTCCTCATTGTAAGGAGGATTTGGGTTCTTAGGTTGGTTCAAAGAATAGAGGTTCTAGGAATAAAATAGAAGAGGATAATTTTCTGTTCAAAGAAAGAAGAAGAGAGTGTTATGGGCAGAATTTTGTCCCTCAAAACTCACAGGTTGAGGTCCTGATCAGCCAGTGCTTTTAACCTGAGCGTATTTACAGGTAACATCCTTGAAGACATAATTAAGTTAAAATGAGGCCTTTATAGAATGGACCCTAATGCGAAATGACTGGTGTCCTTTTAAGAAGAGGAAATCTGGACCCAGATGTGCAAGCAGAAAGTAAAGACCGAGAAAACAGTGAGAATGTGGCCATTTTCAAGCTAAGGAGACAGGCCATCAAAGAAACCAAACCTGCTGACACCTTGATCCTGGACTTCTAGCCTCCAAAACTGCAAGAAAATGAATTTCTATTGTTTAAGCCACCCAGGCTGTGATATTTTGTTACGGCAACACTAGTTAACAAGTACAGTGGCAGTGCAGTATTTCCCTTAACTGGACAGGGGAACTATGGCTACCATTCACATAAGAAATAAGGAATACATTCTCCCCTTATCTCCACCAGCAATCATGAACTGTCAGCTTGGCAGTCCCCCAGAATGGGAGGCATAGGGGCATAAGTGTTGCTATTTCAGGAGAAGACTTAGGTGCAACCTTTGAAACCCCACATGTGGGATGGTTTTATATGTTTCAAGTAATCTAACTTCCTTCTATCCTTCACTTCTTCCAGTAGAAATAGATTCTAAAAGGAATCCCAAGTTCTAAAAGAAAAGATTTATGAGCCAGATGTTTTAGGATCTGTCTCAAATATTAGGATTGTTCATACCACATCTCCCTCCCCCAAGTTTTAGTTACTAATGTGCTATTAAGGAATATTTTTCACTCTTGGAAAGGGGTAGGGATGAGAAATGTATATCCCTTGAAGTATACAAAATCAGACTATATATTGCTATCCAGTTATTTGTACATTCTTATTATTTACTGTGGAATATATAGTGAAACAGACCTCAGGTTAAACTGAGAAGAAAGAAAAAGTGGAATCTTATTAGTTGGATTTTGTGTCATTATGGGGTAGTGGTGACTGTCAGTTTGGAGTGACATAGTGGGGTACGAAAAGCAAGTATGAAATGAGATAGACTTTGATCCTAGTCTTGGTTAGGTGCTATCACCAGGACTCCCTTTAGGATTTAAATTTCCTAAATATTGCTTTCCTCATCATAAATGGGATAATAATAGATAGAAATAATAGTCACTCTAAATGGGGATAATAATAATACCCACTTCATTCTTTTCTCATTAAATTAAAATTAGTGTTACGTACGTGATTGACACATAGTAAGAACTCAATAAATGTTAACAATTATTAGTCTTCATGATATTTACTTTCAATATGTTCTTTGTAGTAGAACACTGTTGAAGCTAAACAGAGATTTTATGTTGACTTGATTGCTTGGCACCATTGCTGTTGCTTCTCATTATGAGAAATATCACGTTTGTAGCATGAGGAGTACAGCTGGGTTGAGACTGAAAATGCTCTAAAATAGCAACATCAGCTGTAGATTTTAAATACATTCAAAATAATCCTACTTGAGGCCTGTAAGCTAAGGTTCTATCTAAAACACGAGCCTTTAAGTACCAATATTAGCTTCTTCCTGCAGAATGTAAAAGCCAAAAAAGTACCGAATTCAAAACAGCTTTAAACGGGCTGAAACAATAGGCTTGGTAAAGTAAGCTACTGAAGTGATTCTACCTAGAGTCTCTACACTGGCAGTTCTTAGTCCTGGCTCTGCATAGGATCTCCTGAGGAAGTTTAACATTATCAATATGGGTGCCCAACCTGCATTTTCAGACTCCAGGGATGGAGCCAAAATAGAAAAAGCATGTTTTCAAAAGCTCTACAAGTGATGCTGAAGTACGTGCTAAACAGAATCTCCAGATGGTTCCCAGAATGTCATGTGTTAAAAGCCATATTCTTAATCTTTTTTTTTTTTTTTTTTTTTGCTGATTTTTTTTTTAACAGTGCTACGGTTTGATGTTATACAAATTCTAATCCATTCTCTGAAAATTATGGGGTTTTCCTAAAACAATTGCTTATTTATGTCTTTAGTATCTCTCCATCTTCTTTTCTTTTAAATATATAATACCATTGAGAGTCATATAAATTTATGATGAATTTTAAAAATCTCTATGAAGTAATACAAGTATAAAGCTCTTTATAAAACCATATGCAATATTTTCCTAATATAAACTCAAAGTCCCAAGAGATTTTGTATTCAATTTAGGAAGCATCATGGTTTTTTCAAGTCTTCTTGAAGTTCTGTGATGGAATGTGAGCTTATGACCCTCTTGTATCTCACTTTGAAGTGTCTTTAGCCGCAATATTTAATGGTAGTAGCTTCTTATATTAAAAAAGGCAAGTACCAGGTGCTTTGACAAGTCAACAACCAACTAGAAAGCACATTTTGTGTTTCAAGGACCTCACCATCTGGTAGGATAGGGCTTAACAGAATGACTCCACCACACTTCTGAAAGGTATTCTTGCTGTTTCCTGTACTATATGAAAAAGTGGTGATATAACAAGGACACAGGGTCTTTAGCTAACTCTGGAGCTGTATGCCATTCTCAGAAAATTCCATCCATTGACTTGCTGTTCCTATGCAATTTCATCTCCAGAAAAAAGAGGCACAAGGAGAGCAATGAAGGGTTCGAAGTAGGGAGTTTATGAAGGAGAAAGTCAATAATTGCGGGAAGTTAAATATGTTCCTGTAGATAACTGAGTCTATCACACTTTTTAGGATACAAACTTAACATTATTTTCATTAAACTTCATTCTGTATTTCCCAGTCTTCTTTACAGCTTACAGGCCAACTCCCATTTGAAGCAAACCTAGTTGAAAATTCAGGCTTGAACATACGAAAGTATGATTATTAGTTTTATACACAAAGAGGCTCCCAGAATGCCCCATTAAGCACCTCACTTAAAAACATACTTCATACAACATATATTTGCACTCAAAGACATTGAAGCAGCTTCAATGTGTGAAATGATTTACCACTCACTAATATCATACAGTAATTCAGTTACAACTTAGTAAGTTAACATATTTTTTACTTAACACTTGTTCAGAGCCAAGATCATGCATGCCATTGAGGATGTAAATGAAGTTTGACATATTTCTTAGGTTAAAAATTATTTTATTCTATCTGAGGACACAAAACTAGTGATAAGAGAGAATCAGTTATCCACCCTCATCCTCCTTGAGGACAATATAGTCATTCTTGAGAAGAATATTGTATGATCGAAGCAGGACATGACATTGAAGAGCAAAAAAGGGAAGGTTTAGGATGAAGCTAGCTAAATTTTAAATTGGACCTTGACAGAGAGAAGTAAAGAATGGGGGGAGGGGGACGGGGGGTGTTTTGAACAAACATGCATGCATGCATGGAAATCCAAACTTCTGGAAGTGAATTTTGTGTCAACCAGTGTGAGGCAATGGAACGAACATGAATATTAGAGACAAAGCAATATCAGTCTGAATACTGTCTCTATTATTGACTGACTATACTCCATTGGGCAAGCTATGAATTCTTCATCAATCTTCTTACTTTTGAAAGGAGTTAATAAACCAGCCTTAGAGAGTTGTCAGGATTTCCTAAGATACTCATGCAGAAGATTCAACAAATGTCTATGCCTTCTTTTTGCAGTTATATTACTTAAAGCAGTGCTGTATTCAATATAATACATAATAGCTTTGCCAAAGGCTATGATTTATTTGATTATTTATTCATATGGTAACTTGGGAAGTGTTGGAATAAGACTTGACTTTAGCAGTTTAATCCTTTTTTGTTGTTGTCGTCGTTGATACAGGGTCACACTGTCATCCAGGCTGAAGTGCAGTGGCACAATCAAGGCTCACTGCAGCCTCGACCTCCTGGGCTCAAGCAATCATCCCATCTCAGCCTCCTGAGTAGCTGACACTGCAGGAGTGCAACACCATGCCCAGCTAATTTTTGAAATATTTTGTGGAGATGGGGGTTTGCTATGTTGCTCAGGCTGGTCTCAAACTCTTGGGTTCAAGTGATCCTACTGTCTTGGACTCCCAAAATGCTGGGATTAAACACATAAACCACTACCCTGGCCTTCTTCATCTTTTTTATTTATTTTTATTTTTTTATTTTTTGAGACAAGGTCTTACTGTGTCACCCACGCTGGAATGTATTAGCAGAGTCACTGCTCACTGCAGCCTTCATCTCCCAGGCTCAAGTGCTCCTCCCACCTCAGCCTCCAGAGTTAGCTGCACCCAACCATGCCTGGCTAATTATTTTATTTTTTTGTAGAGATGTGGTTTTGCCATGTTGTCCAGGCTGTTGTGAAACTCCTGAGCTCAAGCAATCTGCCTGCATCAGCCTCCCAAAGTGCTGGGATTACAGGCATGAGCCACCATGCCTAGCATCCTCTTCTTTTTAAAACAAAGATACATTGGAAAATGTGCTCCACATTTTTACTCGAATGCTATGTTAACCATTCTACAAATGTAAAAATGGACTGTCTGTATCTGTTTAAAATCTGTCAAATTCTTCCTTCTCATCTTGCAAACAAACAAATTATGTTTAGATTTGCCATTGCCCCCGCAGCAACTCAAATCACCGTGAATTGAGCAGACTCCTAGCAAGTGGATTTTAATGATTTATTTATGTATGCATATAATCCCTCCATCAAATACAGACCACATACTTGTCTGCCTGAGCTGAATTTTATTGATATTTTTTTCCTTGCTTCCAAGTCTACAGTTCAGATTTTAATACCTGACAATGCATTAGTGCCAAATGGCACCATTAGTGCTGTTCAGAGTTGAGTTTTGCTGAAATATTCAATACCTGCTGTGTCTATCCTCCAGAAAAGAGAACAATCCAATCTTCCTCATTGGTTGTGACTTCAGTTGAAGTGTCGTGTTTAATTTGAGACACTTTGGGGTTGCAAAAGAGATAATGGAATATTTAGACTATGGAGGATTTAGAAATCAGGGCAAAATTGAAGCCTTTTTAAAAAATGTCTAAAACTGTGATGTTTACTTTGAAAAGTAAGTTTTCTAAAAGTGTGTATATTCTTAGAGACCATTTAAATTACTTCAACAGCTGCAATAATAAAGTGACACTGGAAAGTCCACACATAAATGCACAAGGCAAAGCAAAAGGGCAAAGTAATGAGATCAGTCATGCCAAGAAGATAATGAAAGACAGACCCACTGAGCCTACTCAGGGAAAAAACATGGGCACAGATATTTACAGTACAATGAAAGAAATGTTGATAGAATTTTGTACAAGGTGCTATGGGAAAATTGAAGGAGGGAACATTAATTCGGCTAAAACTGGAGGGGTGGTGAGGAGAAGGGAAGTCTTTATTTAAATCTATGTTGCCTTCAAAACAACAGATTTCCCAGTAGAGCAAAAAACACTTGGACTGCTTTTTTAAATATGAGAGACCCTGACCTTTAGCCATTTAGTTCAATATTGTAAAACAATACTGGACACTGATTTCTCTGTTTTCCTGAAGCAGCCTAATAGTTCTTGCCATACGTGTAGAAATGGATGATCTGTGTATGTTACAAGTCTCTGAAACTTGAAAGAGATGAGCAGACTGGAGCATTTGGATGTCTGGAAGAAGATGTGGGAGGGGCCCCTATTATTCCCCAGGACTGGATTCAGAATGAGAACAGGCTCTGAAATATCAAGCACAATTTATCCCAAGGACAAAATTTCTCTTCTTGGCAGTTTTTCCCAGGGTAAGTACTGAGAGAAGATAAAGAATGATAGAATAGGAATTACTCTTCAAACCAGGTTAAAGGCTTGACTCTTCAAAGAGAGCCTGGTTATATTCATCGGCACAGAAAAAAATTATGGTTCAGAGGATGCAAGTCCTTTATATCTAACAGTCAGAGAATTCAGCTTATGAATATGCAGGTAGCTCTTTTCAGCTCTTCTTTTCTCACTGTGGTGTGTTTTTTGGGGTGACTAAAGTGAGTGAGTCAGAAGTACAGGTGTCAACGTGTTTGCCAAGTGAACTTCAAAAGTAAACTATTTTTAAATTATGATTTAGAATTGAGAATAGTTTTGAAAATCGGAAAATATTTTTTTAAACCCAGCAACTGTAAGAAATTTTAAAGTGTTGGCAACTGAAGTGCTTCTAGCAAATAACTGCTTTTTTGTTTGTGTGCACTGAAGGTAGCGTTTCTTCCTGGAAAGGAAAGAACGTGGGCTTTGGAGACACACAGTGCTCTCTGTTTTCAAATACTGGCTCTGGCACTTACAGAATTTGTAGGTAACATTTAGTGAGCACTTACTATGTGCCAAGCACAGTTCTGGTTCTTTATACATAGGTATTAAATAGGACACAGACCAAGCAATTACAATATATAGATCTAAAGTATAATGGATCAATCAAGATCTAGAATTTCTTTCTCAATCCAGTGCCTTAGACCACTCAGTCATGCTTTCTCTCGTATAACAACACCGAGATGGGAGGACTGGGCAGGGAAGGATAAACTTCTATATAAAATCTTTCTGTGTTGTCATCCCTCATTCTGTCTGATTTGATCTTCATCTGGGTAATGTTGGCTCTCGAAACCATGCCCACATATCAGACTATAGGATGAGCAGCTTTGTTTAAAGAATGTGACCTCCAAGAAGCACCAATCAGTTATGCTCACATTCTGTCATCCAGAATTTAGCTGCATGAATGGCCTTCCCTGCCGTGAAGAAAGGAGAATTGAGTGTCTTGCTGAGTACCCATGGTCTCTATTAAAATGCCAAGGACAGAGCCGAGCACTGTGGCATGTGCCTTTAGTCCCAGCTACTCAGTAGGTTAAAATGGGAGGATCTCTTGAGCCCAGGAATTTGAGTCCAGCTTGGGCAACATAGTAAGATCCCATCCCCCCACCCCCAAAACTGTAAGGGACAGGACCACTACATTGTGTGATTCCTAGGACTTCCATTCCTGTAGGATATAATGTGAATGGTGTCCCCTGGATTTGAGCCACCGAATGGCCTTGCTTGGGAAGTACTGAAAGGAAGAAGTAGAGAATGGATAAGGGAAGATAATGTATAGTTTTTCATGACATACTAACTTATTTAACCACCAAAAAAAAAAAAAAAGCTACCAATTTTATCTTCATTTCTGTAGGCAATTCTGTCATACTGTTGTTGAAAATCACTGGTCCCATGTTCCATAGCAGGGTGAAATTCAGACAGTCTGGCATATAGTTTGCACTCTGAATCAGTACTGTATTTCCTCTCTACCTCAGACAATAATAGTATAGTCACTATTATGGGAATTAGGTCCAGCCAATACATTAATATTTATTAAGATCCTAATATATTCAGGAAACTATGGAGCATCTTATTTTGTTTATTTGAGTTGTGAATCACGGTAGCTAAATCTGTTGAGTATATGCAGGAGATGTAAGCTCTGGCCAAAAAAAAATTCTTTTTTTTTTTTTTAATTATACTTTCAGCTCTGGGATACATGTGCAGAATTTGCAGGTTTGTTACATAGGTATACACATGCCATGGTGGTTTGCTGCACCCATCAACCTGCCACGTACATTAGGGGTTTCTCCTAATGCTATCCCTCCCCTAGCCCCCAACTCTCCGAGAGGCCCTGGTGTGTCATGTTCCCCTCCTTCTGTCCATGTGTTCTCGTTGCTCAACTCCCACTTATGAGTGAGAACATGCAGTGTTTGGTTTTCTGTTCCTGTGTTAGTTTGCTGAGAATGATGGTTTCTGGCTTCATCCATGTCCCTGCAAAGGACATGAACTCATCCTTTTTTATGGCTGCATAGTATTCCATGGTGGGTATGTGCCACATGTTCTTTATCNGCCACGTACATTAGGGGTTTCTCCTAATGCTATCCCTCCCCTAGCCCCAACTCTCCGAGAGGCCCTGGTGTGTCATGTTCCCCTCCTTCTGTCCATGTGTTCTCGTTGCTCAACTCCCACTTATGAGTGAGAACATGCAGTGTTTGGTTTTCTGTTCCTGTGTTAGTTTGCTGAGAATGATGGTTTCTGGCTTCATCCATGTCCCTGCAAAGGACATGAACTCATCCTTTTTTATGGCTGCATAGTATTCCATGGTGGGTATGTGCCACATGTTCTTTATCCAGTCTATCGTTGATGGGCATTTTGGTTGGTTCCAAGTCTTTGCTATTGTGAATAGTGCTGCAATAAGCATACGTGGGCATGTGTCTTTATAGTAGAATGATTTATAATCCCTTGGGTATATACTCAGTAATAGGATTGCTGGGTCAGATGGTATTTCTGGTTCTAGATCCTTGAGGAATCACCACACTGTCTTCCACAATGGTTGAACTAATTTACACTCCCACCAGCAGTGGAAAGCATTCCTATTTCTCCACGTCCTCTCCAGCATCTGTTGTTTCCCAACTTTTTAAAGATCGCCATTCTAACTGGTGTGATACAATATCTCATTGTGGTTTTGATTGGCATTTCTCTAACGACCATGATGATGAGCTTTTTTTCATGTTTGTTGGCTGTGTAAATGTATTCCCTTGAGATGTGTCTCTTCATATCCTTCACCCACTTTTTGATGTCATCATTTGTTTTTCTCTTGTAAACTTGTTTAACTTCTTTGTAGATTCTAGATATTAGCCCTTTGTCAGATGGATAGATTGCAAAAATTTTCTTCCATTCTGTAGGTTGCCTGTTCACACTGATGATAGTTTCTTTTGCTGTGCAGGAGCTCTTTAGTTAAATTAGATCCCATTTGCCAATTTTGGCTTTTGTTGCCATTGCTTTCGGTGTTTTAGTCATGAAGTCTTTGCCCATGCCTATGTCCTGAATGGTATTGCCTAGGTTTTCTTCTAGAGTTTTTATGGTTTTGGGTCTTACATTTAAGTCTTTAATCCATCCTGATTTAATTTTTGTATAAAGTGTAAGAAAGGGGTCCAGTTTCAGTGTTCTGCATATGGCTAGCCCATTCTCCCAACACCATTTATTAAATAGGGAAGTCTTTTCCCATTGCTTGCTTTTGTCAAAAAAATTCTTTTTTTAGCTTAATCACTGCACAAAACTTTTGTTTCTGGGGCTATGGAATGATGGACTATTTTCAAGATATGTTTCCCATAACTAAACCTGACCACTTGTACTATACCCTTTTATATTTTATAACTTCTAAAACTTATTTTATCACACAGATTTATAATATTGTTAAATGTTGGTTAGGCAACATGAAAATGGTTTCTATATTCTTCCTATAAAATCACACATATTTGCTATTCCACTGAAGAATGCCCTATTCTTCCTTCTCCTTCACACTGGAAAATATATCAGCCTTAACAAATTATTTTTCATTCTGACAAAACATAACCCTTTCCTAAATATTTGGGGATATTTTATCATGAGACAGAAAAAAATTCCAGTAAACTTTAATCTTTTCATTTCGTTTATCAGTGACATTCAGTATTTCTTTTTTCTTTTTTAAATCAATGACTTTTTTTCAGCAGGTAAGTTGCTACACATTCCTTAGTGCAGTACATATTTTAAAATAATTGTTTTCAGGCTGGGTGAGGTGACTCATGCCTATGATCCAAGACTCATGCCTATGATCCCAGTGCTGTGGGAAGATCACTTGAGGTCAGGAGTTTGATACTAGCCTGGGCAACATAGTGATACCTACTCTACAAAAAAATAAAAATAAAAAATTAGCTGAATGCGGTGGTGCTTGCTGTTAGTCCTAGCTACCTGGGAGACTGAGACAGGAATATTACTTGAGCCCAGAAGTTCAAAGTTACAACGAGCTATGATTGCACCACTGACTCCAGCCTGGGTGACAGAGCAAGACCCTATCTCTGAAAAAAATGTTTTAAAAAGAATTTTTTGTATGTTTTGTGAATCATTTTGTGTATGCCATGCATTTTGTATTTCTTCTAGTTAACTCTTTGAAAGAGATTGAATTAATTTCAACAATCATGGCATATCACGAAAAGAAATAAAGCGAATGTCAAAGGTTGCTGATTTCTGGGCTGCTCTATTCATATGTTATTTTCTGATGATAATTTGGTTACACAAATGATGGTCTCTGATGCTGGCCCTCATTCTTTCTTAGCTCTTTGGACAGGAGCTTTTAATTTTATAGTTCTCGCACCTAAGTGGTAAACAGGACATTTTTGAGGGATGGGTATTTTTAAGAGGGCAGACTGAGAAGCAACTGCTTGCCTGAATTCTGGCCCCAACACTCCACTAGTAGCTGTGAGTCTTTGGGCAAGTCAACATACCTTCCGTCTTGACTACCTCATTTGCAAAATAGGGATAACAATTAGATGAAACTCAGAGAGTTGTTACGAGCATTAAAGAAGTTAATAGATATAATAATGCCAGGTACATGATAAGCCTCTGATGCCATTTAGCTGTTTATCATCATTTTCTTCATCATTATTTTCATGTGGACTTGGTTAATAATGATTCTGTCATTTCTTTTGGCGATGTGTTGTTTTCTAGATCCATTGGTTTATTGGTATAGAGAAGTTCAGCTGCAGCAAGTGAACTATTTTTTCTGCTTTCTCCTTTACCCACTGAGGTGGGACATGAGCAACAGGGTTTTAAGTAAAGCATGTTTTGAAGAATGCAGTTTTTCTCTCCTTCTATTGATAAGATAAGCCTAACAACTCAGAGTAGAACGGAAAAGGTGCTGTGATTTTTGCTATTTTCCATTATCTGCTCGGCAAGTTAACTGGTCACAAAATATGACTGAGCATTTTCTCTATAAGGAGCTTTTTGCTAGAGCCTGCCAATGATACAACAAGAATGTAGGAATAGTCTGTAGGGGTTTTAACTTCTAGTTGGCAAAAAGATACTAACATATATGGAATAAATTATATATGTTTGTGCAATATACATAGAATTAGAATTGGAGATTTCAAATAATTATCACCCTCCAAATACATACTGAGAAAATTGAAAAACCAATATGAGTTGGAGGAATTGGAGAATGTAGGCTGAAATTGTTTTGGAGGCAGATTGTTTTATTTCCAAAACTCCTAATTATGGCTGAGGCATATTCATACAAGTGTTTGAGCATTTAGATTGGATCCAAATCCAAACTTGAGGACCAAGGATTTGAGCACATTCCTATAAAAAGCTTCCCCTACTGTAGTTGTACATGGAGGTAAAAGATTGATCTAGAGACTATGAAACGTGTTGAAAATAAAACATAATGGTGAATTTTGTTACTTTAAAAGATAGGCACATCGGTGTAATATTTAATGACACAGAGCAGCCCACCTTGCAATTTTAGAAATTTTGAAGAGCAATTCTATTACACAGCCATATACCCCGTGGACATTCCACCCGGGACCTATTATAGCCCTTAGCAATAGGTATCTATACTGCCTTTTAAAGTAAGTAAATTTATTTTCACATAGAACAAGAAGTTCAGGGAAAGAGTGCTTCTGGTTTATCTCACTAGTTCAACAGCAGCATCAAGAACAAACGTCTTTCCATCATTTTGCTCTGTTCTCAGCTTGTTTGTAGCCTTAGTGTTCAGGCAGTGGCGATTGCAGGCATCATATCCAGACATCCAGACAGGACACAGGCCAAGTAAAAAGAGTTTACCTTTTCCTTAAGTCTTTTAAAATTAAGGAAAACTTTCTCAGAAGCCTTTACTAAGCCTTCTTTTATGTTTCATTGGCTAGAAATATATGCCCAAACCAATGACCAGGAAAGAAAGTGAGGCAGCCATGATTGTCTTAGGAGTTTCAAGACTCACTCTTTGGGATTGCATCAAGCGGCTTCTTTCTCAGAAGGCCATGGCCACGTGGAGGAGGGAGGACACCTGAATGAAACTCCGGTTTACTTGGGAACTAGAAAGAATGAGGATAAAGACAAAATGTTTTTTAGGCATCAATACTGTCTATTTAACTTGACGTATAGTAAATACTCTTATGTTCTTATGTTTTTATACTTGGTATATAGTAAATATACTGTGTCCTTATTTTCATGGAAGAAAGAAAGAGAGGAAGGAAAAGAAGAAAACACTTTCATATTTTGTTTTGTTTAGTCTTCTCTATTCAGCCAATAGAATTCTTTGGATTTGTTTCTATCAATTCCAGATAAAGCACAATAAACATTACTGGGCCAAGAATTAGAATCATATTGTCAGAAACTGATTATAATTGGGTGGCCACTGCTTCTTTCTTGGCGAGGGATCAACTTATTGCAGTAATGCATTAAATAGCCCTTCAAAATATAAGAGCCAAAAAGCAATCTCCTTTGGAACTAACATTCTTAAACAGTATCCAAATTAATGGAAAGTGCCTGTATTAATGAAATAAAACATCAGAGCTTTGGCAGGAGTTGATTGGCAGAAACACCCGATGGCTTGATACGTCTGTCTCCTGAAGACATAAATGGATTCCTCCTTGTAAAAGAGAATAAATGACTGTGGCTGAAGCTAAAGCTCTCGTCTAAAGAAAATGACTTTCTGCCTTCTGCCAGAGTACCTGGGAGCATAATTCTCAGCCTTGCATCTTTGTGCCTACTAAACTAGGATTCTGACTGTAAAGATAAGAAAGATTCTACATCTGCAGTTATGAATACTGCATCATTTAGTATTCATTAAGAGAAGATAGGATAAAGGGGTATCTTCCTTCTTGATTTATAAGGATTCAGGAGATGTGGTTATGTAGGTAATTGATGGGTTGATTTAGAAACTTCTTTATTTGTTCATTTATTTATTGGTTCATTCATTCATTCACTTATACAAGCATGGAATTACTTAAGAGTGTCTGTTCCTTTCTGGGCACAGTTATATACTGGATGTGTTAAGGTTTGCTGAAACCAGAGTCCTAGGTTTGAGCCATTTCTAGGGCAGTAAAGGGATGGAAGGGAGCTATGCCATGCACTCTACCAAGATTTTTACATGTATTCTTCCCAATACTCCCCACAACCCTGTAGGATTGTCATCATTACCTCCAGTTCCAAAAGTAGAAAATGGAGACTCTGAGATGAGGTACCTGTTCAATGTGACTCTAATTTTTGGTGATGATCTTGGCTTTTGAACCTGGGATTATGTTATTCCCAAACTAGGATCTTTCCACAATAGAGTGGATTATTCTCTACTCCAATCAAATATTTACCTTCATCTCTAGATAACCAGAGAGCTTTGCTATCAAATCCCTATAGTCAGTTGGTAGATGTTGCTCTGCAGAATGCATGAGTGGATCCAAAGCAATTTAACACAACTAAAAAGGTTGTAGAGCTCAAAGGTGAAGTCAACTGATGGTCATAATAGGAAATTCTGTATTTAAGAACAGTAGAATGGTGCTTGCAGAATGAATAAATGGACTCTGAGTTAGAGGCTTTATAACTTTGCCAGAAATAGTAAAACATGAGTTGGTATATCAATGATGCAGTATCAAATTTGTTTTCTGCAGGATATTTTTGGTTTCTTTTTAAAGACTTAGTTGTCTCCCAGGTAAGTGAAGTTGGCAGACAAATGGCCCTTATACAAATGAGGTTTTATACCAAAATATTTTGTATTTGGTTGGAAAGTGATTCTTCTTCATCAAGTGCTTCTTATCCTCGGGCTAGAACAACTCAGTGACATATATGGGGCAGATTCTACTCTTCCCATTGTGTGAGTGAGGAGGCTGAGTTTCACAGAGGCAAAGTAGCCTGCAGGAGGTCACTCACACAGCCGCTGAGCAGATACATTGAGCATTTCTCCCCCTTTGCATCAACTCTATTTGGGTTAGCCATTATTGGACTGAACAAATTACTCTGCATAATTTTCTAAAAATAGCTCTCACAGAGATTATAAATAACATTTGGGTAGACTTTATGTATCTTGAGTAGGGGGACAGATATATCAGAACATTGAGTGTTTATCACCTTGCTGTGTTGATGCTTTGGAGCAATAGCTAGAATCATCATGAAAGTTTCAGGAAATTTCCAGTGTTTCTCAAACATGTCAGCCTTGCTTCACACTCAGTGTTTTTGCTTTTGTTGTTTCCTCTGCTTGAAATGCTCTAGAGCAGGTGACTTTGTGGCACATCCCAGACTGCCTCGGGGTTGGGCTCAGGTGTCACTTTGTCTGGGAGATCTTGCTTTTCCACAGGTGTCAAAGTATAGTCCTATCCTCACACTTCCTATCCATCCTCTCTGATTGTAGGATTCTTGTCCAAAGCATTTCTTATCCTCTTAGATACAAGAGAATTTACTCATTTTTAGGGCAGAGTACAGTGACTCATGCCTGTAATCCCAGAACTTTGGGAGGCCATGGTGGGAGGATTGCTTGAGGTCAGGAGTTTGAGGCCATCCTGGGCAACATAGAAACCCTGTCTCTATAGAAATAAATAAACAAATTACAGCTAGGCATGGTTGTTTGTGCCTGTAGTCTCAACTACTTGAGAGGCTGAGGTGGGACAATTGCTTGAGCCCAGGAGTTCTAGGTTACAGTGAGCTATAAGTGGACCACTGCACTTTAGCCTGGGTGACAGAGTGAGACCCTGTCCCTAAAAGACAGAAAACAAACATACAAGCAAACAAAAGCTTACTCATTTTTTGATTGTCTCTTTCCCTCTCCCTCCCTCTAGTATGCTAAGAAACAAGACATTTTGTTTGTTGTGTTTACTGTTACATCTTCAGTGTCTGGAAAGTACATGATAGGAACTCATACATTTGTTGAATAATGAATGAAAATATTCTTATGCATATATCATATAGGAACATACACATATGCTATACAATTCTGGAAGTTCTATTATGTGTATCATATTTTGAAAAAGGAGTAGTTGAATAGATAGACCTAAGAATAACATATCACAATAGCAATAACAATTTGAAACATTGATCTGTGATCTTTTGTCTTCATTAGACTGGGCAATATGAAACATGGACCATGTTCAGAGAAATGTACAAGTGAGCAGCACGTGGCTGAAATTCTGCTGTCTAGCTTTATCATTCTGCCCCCTCCACAATCTATGACATCACCATGCTTTATTCAGATCCTGAGTTCCCTCATGCTCTTTTTCTACCTTCCATCTAAGTCTACTTTTAAGCACTCATTTTAATTAAAGTGTGAATGGCTAACACTGTATTTTATCAGCCCTATTAATCATTCAGTTGGGATAAAATATGAAAAATTATTTGTTCTTGGCATTTGCTGGTAGTTTGGAGCTTTATTGGCATTGACACACCTGTTTGGCGACACAACTAGGATTCAAGTGTTACCTGCAAGGTTACAGGAAAGATCAGGAAAGATTGGGACCTAGAAGTCGGCTTCCTGGCCAGATAGCTGTTTTCACTATCTACTTTAAATATAAGATCTAGAGAAATGGAATTCATCCCATAGTTTGGTAATCTGCTTTCAGGAATAATGTTAAAGGAAAAGGGCATGATTTTTCACTATAAAAAATATATAGTGGAATAAAATCTTCATAATGTAAGCAGTACCTCAAAGTAATATAATGTATGATAGCACTCTTGTACGTATATTTTTTATTTTTTATTTTTTGTTTTTTTTTGTTATATGAGAGGGAAGTTCTGCTCTGTACCAGGTCTGAGGTCAGTGCGGCCGGATCTCAGCTCACGCAAGCTCTGCCCTGCCGGCGGCGTCGCACCGATTTCTCCTGCTCAGCTCACAACGTACGGCTTGGATAACTACGCATGGCGCCCCGGGCCACCGTCGCCCGGTCTAGGCTTTTGTATTTTTTTTTAGTAGAGACGGGGTTTCAGCCTTGTTAGCCAGGATGTCTCGAACTCTGCGACCATCGCGGATCCGCATCCGCTCGCCTCCAATAAGTGCTCGGATTCCAGGCTTTAGCCACCCCGCGCCGGCCGCCTTAACTTTTTTAATACTTAAAACAACACAATGAGATGTCTCACTGTTGTTCTGTTTTACTGCTGAGAGAACTGAGACAGAGAAAGGTTATTCGATTTGCACAGGGTCCCTCAGGTGGCTTATGTCAAGCCAGGATTTGGATCCAAGGTAATGTGTAGCATTTCAGCTGCAGTGCATCTGGAGGGTTAAGTTTAATAATCCATAAATAGTGTATTTCCATCACTTATTTTACTAAGAGCAAATCATATTCACCCTTAACCTTTGAAGAGAAGTGTAACACAGGAAGTCATTTACACTGATCATCTCATTTAGTCACCACAGCATTTTTTGAGGTAGTTACAGTTAATGCTCATTTTACAGATAACTGAGACTTACTGAGATTGAGTTACAAGTCTTAGGTCTCTCAGCTAAAAAGTGTCATATCTGGCATCCAAAACAAGATCTGTCTGTTTTTATACCAGCTTTTATGCCAACATGCTTCTTTGCTTGGTAGTTAGCTCACAACAATAAGTAAACAAACAAGCAAGAGATCATTTTTTCATAGTCTTAGTATGTACTATGTTTTTGAAAATATGCCATTGTAAAGTCTAACATACTTCAAAGAGTTAAACTGTTTTTACACGTCTTATTAAATTTCTTAGTCCAGAAGTAACTTTAGATATTTGAACATAAAAGTGAATATACCTAGATGAATGATATATCACTTTGGAATTAAGCACAGAGTATTTCTGCAGCTATTATAAAGATATTTAGGGATTGCTACTATCTGTAGAAATGCCAAGTGGAATAATTGGAGGATTAGGTAAAAATTATTCTGATCCAAAATTGTTTTCTCTTCAGTGTCTCAGACATCTCTAAGATGTCACCCAGATACCATAGTTTTATCTCTGCAAACATTTTGTTTTGTAATGGGGAGAGACTTTAGGTCTGGGAAAATGAACCTAAAGTCTCCTATTTTTCAGAAAGAAAGTATTGATGTTTTGTGCAGTGACATGTCTATATGAAAGTGCTTTTGTAAAGCATATTATTTATGAGAATAAACATAAAATATGCTGTGTGTGTATATATATATATATATGGATTACATAAATCTTTTGATTGCTTTCCATTAATTTCTTTTATTTTCTGTATTGGAGCCATATAGAAATTTTCTACTTTGTATAATAAAAGTCAGAGGAACAAGTAAAATCAATCTCACAGCCACATCCATAAGCTGGGCTATTTTATCTTTGCCATCCTGAGGGTTTCAAGCTATCTCTGCTCCACACAAAAACCCTGACTGAAAGTAAAGTGTAGCAAATATTTTCAGAAAGGACTTTTTATTTTTTGCCTTCTCTTGAAAACCTAAATCAATACTTGACCTTTTCACAACCCTATCAAGATAAAATGGAGTCTTTGTGTGCTGACTCAGAACTATAAAATATATGGTAAGATCCATTTGTCTTGAGAGCTCTCTGTTCTGTGGGGTACTCTGTGTATGTGCTGGGAGAGTATATGGTAGGTGGGTGTATGTGTGTATGTATATATGTATATACATATATGTGTTAGGGCTGTGTGTATGTGTGTGTGTATATTAGGTGGGTATATTATGATTATCTATGTGTATAAATGTGTATTCATGATGCATGTGAGTTAGGTGAATGTGTGTATATCTATACACATATGTGTGTTAGGGTTTTGTGTGTGTGTGTGTGTATGTGTGTGTACCACTGCTTGAGATGATCAGCCTATTCATGGTCAGTAATGTTGCCACTATCTTAAGTATGAATAATATTGTGTGGTTTATACAATGTTTTCACCTGAATCATGTCATCAAAGCCATATGATTCCATGAAATAGATATGTATAAATAGGTAAATGCATAGAATATAAGTTTAAATAATTCACTGACACTCAGAGAATCCAAATGCATGCAGCTGGTTAGAAGCAGTGTCCAGATGCCAAACAGACCTCCTAACACTGAACTCCAAAGAAGGCAGTCCAAGGTGCACCCAGAAAGTAGCCGGATGGACACGTGTTCTTTGCTGTGTCACAACACAAAATGCTGCAGTGAGAATCCCAGGAAATGACTTGTCAATGCATCCTAAGAACTGAAATTTGTATACAGAATGGCATAAACTCTTTTAAATTGAAGTAACTTATTGGAGCTGAGGTGTTTTCTTTCAATTGCAATCAGAGAGGAGATCCTTTACTTCTAGGTGAAGGTGCTCCGTTAGGTGAAGGTGCTCTTTCTTCCTTAGTTTCTTATCTCAGATATGCAGGCCCCCTGACCTTTGAATCGAACTGTTCTACTAATACATAGTGCTTTGCATTTTAGTTATTCTTATTTTCCTTCAAGCCAGGCTTTGGGGCATGGGGCTGGGGGAAGAGTCCGGAAATGTGGAGGCTTGGAAATATCTGTTTGTAGGTTTGACTGTACATGGAGTTATATAGAGGAGGAGTAGGCACAAAAGGAACTTCTGTGTACTCGAAGGTGCTCCTTGGACCTTCAGTTTGTATCAACGTGTGAATTTTGCCTCACCCACTGAGCAGTTAAATAACATCACACAATATATTAATTGTCCTAATATTTAATTACCTCCTTTTTACAGAAGCAAGAATAATCTGTATTTCATAGTATTATGATGAGAAGCATAATTAATGTATCTAAAATTAAAAAGAAGCAACCAATAGCAGGTGACCACTAAAATTATGGTCCTTTGCAGTGGGTAAGAGATTATGTACGTTGGTTCTCAGTGACCTCCTTTCTGACTGCTTAGGAAGGTCTGGTCTTATTTATGCATTTGTTTCTTGCAAAATGTACTACTACTGCTTGGATTATCCCAGTGAGAATAACAGATTTTCACGGCTTTAAAACAACCTCAACATGAAAAGACAATTCTATCTCACTTTTATAACTCTGATTAATTCAAACCACAGTTCAGGAAATAGATAAAGGTAGGCAGGCACAGTTGACTACTGAGGTGAAAAAAAGGTCTCTCATCACAAGTTCATATGAGGATCACAGTGGTTCTGATCTTCAGTCCAAATAAATGGTTAGCTAGTCTACAGACATAAGCAATGTCAGATGACTTTTGTCAACTTAAAATAATTGAAAAGGTCAGAATTTTATTATTTTGAGACAGAATCTCACTCTGTCACCCAGGTTGGAGTACAGTGGTGCAATCTTGACTCACTGCAACCTCTGTCTCCTGGGTTCAAGCAATTCTCCTGCCTCAGTTTCCTGAGTAGTTGGGATTACAGGTGCCTGCCACCATGCCTGGCTAATTTTTGTATCTTTAGTAGAGGCAGGGTTTCACCACATCGACCATGCTGGTCTCGAACTCCTGACCTCGAGTGACCCACCCTACTTGGCCTCGCAAAGTGCTGGGATTACAGGCATGAACCACCATGCCAGGCTTAGAATTAAATTTAAAGAGAGTTTATTCAAGCACAAAGTTTGAGGACCTTTGCCCGGTAAGCACAGATTCCAAGGAATAGAAATCAGTGTTCTGAAGTATAGAAATTTGGAATCATATCTGTAGATAAATATTACATAGGGAAGCTTAACGGAATTTCAGTATCTTTCTATGTAAAGCTTAATGCATAGTTACAAGGATCAGATTAGTCAAGGTGTTCTTTTTCTTTTGCAAAAGTTATATTTGATATTCCACACTGAAGATGTAACAGCCATGGGGTCTTTTGTGCCAAATGGTGAGTTAGGTACAAGATATAAAAAAGGTAGTTCATCGGTAACAAGGATTCAGTGATTAGAATTGGGAGAGGTCTGGTCTCTGCTCTCTCCTAGTCATTTACAGAACAAGAACAATAAAGAAAAGAGTAAACCTATAATCTAAGAAGCAGAAGTTGCAAACATGCAATGTGACAGTCTCCAGGACTTAACTTGCCCCTTGGCATAATAAATTTAGAGGGTCCTGAAATTTTATTTTCTTTTATACTTTATTCTGCCCTAAATTGGGTAGCGATGAATATCTTATCAGAACAAAAGGCAGTATCATACTGTCTGTGCCTCTTTATTTATCAACTCCCTCTGATTTTGAAATTTTAAAATAAGCATCACATTTTTTGTGAATGGATCTTTGAAGGAAAAAAAAAATGAGAGAGTCTCGGCCTTTTTTAGGGAACAGAGACTTTAACTATTAAGTATGATGTATTCAGAGATATCAGAAAACTTTTATCCAGTTTTCTGAATATGATTTCCCAGTAAAGGTTATTCTTTTTGTGTGGGCATGTGTATGCATATACATATATACAATATTTCATATACATGCATTTATGATTATATGTAGTATAATTTTCATTTATTAAATATAAAAAATACAATTTTCTTATTCTGATATCCACATACTTTTGATCTCATTACCTTTGAATCCATCTTTAATAGTCACTTTGTTTCACACTTGGATGAAGTATGAATTCAGTGAATTTTATAATTCTGTATGTTATTATTGGGAAATGAGACTAATTTAACTACAGCTAAGAGATTATTATTGATTTTTTATTTTTCTGAGATGGAGTCTCGCTCTTTGGCTGGGCTGGAATGCAGTGGTGTGACCTTGGCTCACTGCAACCTCCGTCACCTGGGTTCAAGAGATTCTCCTGCCTCAGCCTCTCAAGTAGCTGGGATTACAGGCTCCCACCACCATGCCTGGCTAATTATTGTATTTTTCAGTAGAGATGGGGTTTCGCCATGTTGGCCAGGCTGGTCTTGAACTCCTGACCTCAAGTTATCCGCTGGCCTCAGCCTCCCAAAGTGCTGGGATGATAGGTGTGAGCCACCACGCCTAGCTTCCAACCAGGAGATTATAATTGTTTGCTGTTACTCTGATAACAGCAAGTTCTGGCCTGATACTCTTGGGTATTAGGTACCCTTAAGATGAAAAAAAGCAGTCACTGACCTTGTAGTCTCTGATCTTCAGCCGTGGTCTTCAACTAGGGGCAGTTTTACCTACTCCTCAGAGGACAATGTCCAAATACATATTTTTTACTGATGTGTAATAATTGTACATATTTATGAGGGACAAGTGATATTTAATATATGCATGCAATATGTAATGAACAAATAAGAATAACTGGGAATCTATTACCTCAAACATTTTTCATTCTCACAATTGAAGGGGAGGTGCTACTCTTTTTTCATTTTTCGAGACAGGTTCTTACTCTGTCACCCAGACCAGTGTAAATGCAAGATCCTAGCTCCCTGCAGCCTCGAACTCCTGGGCTCAGGTGATCCTCTTGCTTCAGAATCCCAAGTAGCTGGGACTACAGGGTCACACCACCATGCCTGTGGTCTTTGTATGTTACCCAGGCTGATCTCAAACTCTTGGACCGAGATGATACTTCCTCCTTGGCCTCCCAAAGCACTGGGATTATATGCACCTACCCTGATGCTACTGTTACCCAGTGGAGAGAGACCATGATGCTACCAAATATTCTACAACACACAAGGCAGCATTACAAACAAAAAAAAAATTAGCCTAAAAAGTCAACAGTGCTGAGGTTGAAAAATCTAGCCTATAGAGTGAGAAATATATAATGAATTGTTTTAAGTGCTATCTTAGGAACATGAATGAATAAAGTCCTGGGAAAATTCAAAGGAGGGAGAACTGAGGGTGAAGAGGTGTTGAAAAAAGCTTTATACAAGAAATGACATTGGAACTTGACCCAGAAGAATGAGCCTGTTTTAGCCAAGGAAGGATGAAAAGGCAGAGAGGCATCCTAGGCAGGGGTGCAAAGATGAGGAAGTGTGCAAAAGTAATCATGTCACAAGGCTTTTACTGTATGCAGTTACTACAGTGGTATACCTTGACTCACGGTTACATACAAATGAGGTTAACATCACTCTATATGAGAATTTTTCTTTATGTGGATTTTAAGCTGCATATATAAAACCTCCTTAGAGAAGAGACATACAATCATTTTCTACTAAGGAGAGGAAGCTTTCCAGGCTCCCTAGCTTCAGGTGTCTTACAGTCATTTGTAGATATGCAGTCAGTATATGTACAAATGACTGCTAATTCTTCTAAACTTTTCTAGAACTAGAATTCAGGGAAAGGGCTTTAAACAGCTGGAACCATCTGGAAGATGACATGACCCCTCTATCTGAACAACGGAGAATATCAAGACCTTCAAAGGCCTCAGAGACAGAAAACAACAAACAAAACAGAACAACTCAATGATTGTTTAGTATTGACAGTGCAATGACCTAGAGTGTAGACTCTGGGAATCCCACCCCAAAAACTTAATGTGTGTGACTTTTGATAAGTGATAGAATCTCATTTACTTCTATTTTCTTCTTTTTGAAATGGGTATAATGTTATATCTGTCATAGGATTGTCCACCTTTTATAGCTTGGCTTGAATAAGTTCTCAATATGGGTTCTTTTCACTTAACCCATTGTGATCTGAAAACATGGGGGTTTAAAGACCCATGGTCAGTCCTGTGTTGGGAGACACTAAAAGCAAGATTTTAGCCTTCCTGGTAGGCAGAGAAGAAATTGCAAAGGATAGCTTTATAATAGGAAAATGCTAAGTGCTGTGGGCAGATAATGAGGTTGTTTAAGAACCATTCAATTAACAAAATGAAACAAGTGTGGTACACTCAGTGGGTGCGCTGGAGAAGTCTTTTGAAATGTGTGATTAAAAGAGGTCCATATTTAAATTAGTTAAAAAAAAAAAAGAAAGAAAGAAAGAAAAGGAAGGAGTTACAGGCTCAGAGGGGGTAAGATTGAAAGCAAGGAAGATTAGTTTGGATTGAGGAAAAATTCAGTCTCTTCAGTGATTGAAAGACAACCATAAACTCCACCTGGGGAAACAGCCTCACTTTATCTCCCACTGAGCAGTTGGTATTAGTTCTCTTTGTTGGTGTGTTTGAACATGCTTAGATTTCTCATAAGTCATGGCAGAAACAGCAAACAAATTATTTTTTCTTCCTATGAGCGTCAATACTAGAAGAAATATGAACATGTATCTCACACATATGCCTTTTATTTCTAATGCTTATTTTTATATTAAAATTGTATCAGTAGTGAATTGTATTATAAAGGAACTACCTACTTTTATAATCTAAGAAAGATGAAAAAATGCGCTTTTACTTATAACCTCATGGGTATAGAATGATTTGAGGGCTCAAACCAGAATTATTAAAAAAAAAAACAGAAGATATATTTCAGTTTTCTTTTAGTTAATATCTTCTTCTCTGGTACAAGTATTAGAGATGACGGAGACCACATGCTTCTGTTCATATTTCTGCCACTAATAGAATATGAGATGAATTTCATCACAGTTAAGTTAGAAGAATGAATCTGTCATGTATGTCACCTCAAAGAAGCATCTAAATGAAATGCCATCTTATCATTTTCCACATTCCTTAATCACTACAGAGATGAAGTACTAAATCTAAAGTCTGCAGAGTGAACCAAAAACAAAATGATGTTTAGTATTTGATGTCTAGAAGGAGTATGGACTAATTCTATTTATTGTCTTTTTTATTTTCCTTTAACACTTGATAAAAAGTTAGGACTTTAGGACCGGGCATGGTGGCTCATGCCTGTAATCCCAGCACTTTGGGAGGCCGAGGCAGGTGGATCACCTGAGGTCAGAAGTTCGAGACCAGCCTGGCCAACATGGTGAAACCCTGTCTCTACTAAAAATATAAAAATTAGCCAGGTATGGTAGCAGATACCTGTAGTCCCAGCTACTTGGAAGGCTGAGGCAGGAAAATCACTTGAACCCAGGAGGCAGAGGTTTCAGTGAGCCAAGATTACGCCACTGCACTCCAGCCTGGACAACAAGAGCAAAAAAAAAAAGTTAGGACTTTAACAATATGTAGCATGTATCTAAGAATTTTAACATAAATTAACAGTTTTCAAATATCTAAAGTTGAATTTATAATACTAATACAATGGTGGAAATAATTAAAATAAGAATATCCATAAAAATAGTATGCCTTTACTGAACACTAAGCCCAAGCAGAATGCTCGTGGTAGCATTTAATTTAATACTAAAAGCAATCCTATGAAAGTGATAATATTGTTATCTATATTCTACAAGTAAATAAAATAATCCTTAGAATAGATTAATAATTTGATTGAATTCATGCAGCCAGAGATGATGATAAAATCAATTTTATCATTCAGCGAACCTATAGATTTTTAATGAATTAGATTGAAATGGAATAATATAGACTAGAAAACCATTAGAATGCATCACAGGTAAGGTCCTAGGATTTGAGGATCATATCAATAAAGCATGAAAAGCCACAAGTTGTAGGCTGTCAGCACCTACTCATTGACTAGTACAGATTCTGTAACGTGTGGGCTTTTCCATTAAAAGCAAATTACAACAGTGACTATTTGCTAAGTGCCTCTTTGGCAAAACACTGTATTTAGGAATAAGCCATGGTTTTTATTGTCGTGGGCTTCTAACATAGCTGAGAAAAATGGCATTTATTCATAAATAATATAGTAACATATGCAAATAATAGAGTAAAATCTAAGAGAGTTTTTAAATAAAATGTACAGAGTAACATTCTTTAGAGGAAGGAAAGGTAACTTGGCTTGGGTGAGAATTAAGTCAGGAAATTGTATAAGAGATAAATTTGAACACAATGCCTAGTTGGTCTCAGGAAATGGCCAAGACTGATGAAGATCTGGTCAATTTTGAAATTCTTACTGGGTTCATTCATGGATGAAAAACATCAGGATTTTTACAACAAAGGTCACAAACAAAGTAGCTGAAAAATGAACTGCTCAGCTGCTGAATAACTCTTTAGGAGCCTATTGATGTTAATAATGCAAATTTGTCCTAGTTTTTTATGAGCTATTAATTGGAAAAAGTCTATTTATACAGTTATTGCAATTCAGATGCCATGGATGATGCCAATGTCTTTAATACAATATAAGTGGTAATAGTTAATAAATACTTTGAGGTCAAATTTTATCTCTTCCTTGAAGCTTATTCAAATACTTGAAGTCAGTCCCAATGAGCTCTCTCTTTTTAAGAATCTCTCTTTACATAACGTACTTCAGGGCCAAAAAAGAAAACACTTCCCCTTAGCCTACTGCTGAAAATCATCTCACAAAAGGCAGGTTAATAAGTGAGAAGGCATATGAGTTTATTAACGTGCATGGGAGAGAACCACAGCGATTACCCTACCATATAAAGGGACATAGGAAATGTGAATGACTTTGAGGGGAGTCAATGATTATTAGGAAAATTCAGTGGGCTTGAAGAACATACAGTGGCCTGGGACAAAGTCTCTTGTGCTGCAGAGCAGACAATGGATTGTGGCAAAAGTCTATCCAGGTGTGTTGACAGACTTGTCCTTCTTCCTACTGAAGCAGTTCAGTTAATGAAAATTCAGGAAAGGGACCATCTTTGGTGGATCTGGGCTTTAGATGAGGGAACTTCAGAGAGCAACTTTATCCTGTGCTTTGGGAGAGACAGGAGACAAAGGATTGAGAGATTGAGAGCTCAGATAGGGGGCTGAGGTGGGGGTTGTCAGACCTTGAGCTTCTTGTTCAGTTCAGCATGTGAAAGTGCCAAATTTTGGGGTATAAGTTTCTGAGGCCAATATATTCATTGCTATATTCTACTTAGCACTTAAATGTCATCCTAGCTTTTTAAAGCAAATTTCTTGTTTGTGCATATCCACTACTTAAACAGATTAAAACTTCTAGGTTCACTTGCCTTTTCTAACACATTCTTAGTTCTTTACACATGAGACATGATTAATGCAGATTTAATGATTGGTTAATAGATACAAGTTTTCGGCCGGGGGCAGTGGCTCATGCCTATAATCCTAGCACTTTGGGAGGCTGAGGCAGGCAGATCACTTGAAGTCAGGAGTTCAATACCAGCCTGGCCAACATGGTGAAACCCTGTCTCTACGAAAAATACAAAAAAAAAAAAAAAAAAAAAAAAAAGAAAGGGGGGGGAGGGGGGGCGGGAGCCTGTAATCCCAGCTACTCAGGAGGCTGAGGCAGGAGAATCACTTGAACCTGGGAGGCGGAGGTTGTAGTGAGCCGAGGTCACGCCATTGTACTCCAGCCTGGGCGACAGAGTGAGACTCCGTCTCAAAACAAACGAACAAACAAACAAAATAGATGTGAGTTTTTTTCTGTATGGCTAGGAAATGATTAAATAAAATAATAACAAAATTATATAAAATTTAAATGATCAATAAAAACATGTCATATACATAGGAAACCTAGCACAAAATGAGTACATGGAGGGTTCTCAATAAACATCAGTTGCATAAATGAATGAGTCATGAATTCTAATTTTTGTCACTAACTAGTTGTGAGACACATTCATATCACTTCCTCTTTTGTAGACTCGGTTTTCTCATCAATAATATGAGATATATGAATTTGAAGAATACTTTCCTACCAACCTTTCAAATTCTAGGAAGGTACTTGATGAGTTCCACAAAATATAAAGTATATTCTTAGCCAATGATAGACATTTAAAGTGCCTTAACTTATGTTGGGCCCAATATGTTCTTTCAAAGAAGAGCTCCACTGCTAAAACTGTTTGAAAATTGTTGGCATACATTAATTATAGTGTAGAAATTTACCTTTTTAAACCAATTTGAACACATAAAATTTAAAAGGGTATCTTGCTGTCATTACATTACCATACAGGAAATGGACCAGAGGTCCTATTATTCCAGAAGCCACATTCAAATGAATTTGACATTAATTTTCTAGAAATATTGGAGACAACATTAATTAATTGCAAAGGCACATAACAGTCCTTTTGTTGCAGAAAGCAAGAAATGTATGTTTATTTGTCACGCATACCATGAGGAGCTTCAAATAATTTTTTTTTTTCAGATTGGAATAAAAAATCTTATTTTTTCTCTTCTCATTCCATATTCTCTTTTTAGTTAAAAGAAGAGCATGCTGAAAACATTCTATTGAATTGCTCCTTTGATGAATGCTTTGGTTAGTTTAGGCTTGTCATAATAGATGATAATAATAATGCTACTAATAACAGAATTGTTATTTTTTAGGTGTACACTTTTTTCTAGAATTTGTATCCTCTGTGTTGACAACATTGTGTATGCAATTATTTAGGTACAGATACTAGCTTACTTTATATATTAAATGCTAATAGGACCCAGTGTTTCAGGTTCACTTGTGTATGTCATAAAAATGAACCTAATCCATTAAACTCTGATTTAATGATTGGCCTAATTACTAGGGATATTGGCAGTACTCACTTTTACATACATGATATCTGAGTACTGCCTTGTTGAGTTATTACATTTACATCTCCTAAGCCATTTAATGAAATTGGGTTTAAGTCCAGATGATCTCTCAGATTTTACAAACTTAAACCATTCCCTGACTTTCTGATTTTCTGCTAGAAAACAGTAATGAAAAGGAGAAAAGGGGAAAAACATGAAACTCATTTAAAAAATAAACAAAAGCCATTTCAAAGATATTGTCCCATACAAGAATGAAGAAAGGAAGATAAGTAAATGTAGTTAAAGCATGAGCCGTGATCGTCACACAGTCTTCATTCAAAGACTGAATTTGCCTTTTAAAATTATGCATTGCCAACTCTTTGTGTATTAACATAATAAAATTATAACACAATAAGAAAAAAAAAAGGTTTCAAAAAAGACCAGAGAAGGCCAGACATCTGATTAAAAGATGCTAAAATGTACAGCTCCCTGGAGACTGGAGTTCCTTTTTAGGTTGATTTTGAGGGACTTGTCCAGGCAGGGAGCCTTCCAGGAGGAAATGCATCCTTGTCTGGGGTTCAGTCAAGGGCTAGACTCCCAGGTCCCCAGTGAAAAATTTCTCTAGGAGAAATTCCTGAGGCAGGGCGCAGAAAGAAAGAGTCACCAGATCCTCAAAAGGGGGAGGAGAAGATTTACTCTCTCTGGTCTGACTTTCAGTTGCAACACTTCTCAGGCCAAGAGTATGCCAACAGCCTTTCTCTTCTGCTTTGCTTGTCTGTGGTGGATACTAGCAACCTATGTGGTTCTAAAGTATCAAGCTGAGATTATAGTATGAACGAGTTGGAACATCAGTAGTGCCAAGTGCCATTTAAAAATCTTTTCATCTTCTGTGTGTTGCTTTTGGAGAGGAAATGTACTCAGATGTGGTTTCCAGTCTTGCAGAAAAATGGCATTTTCAGGCTGTATGGGACTCTTACATCATCTAGTTTCAATCACCTCATTTTGCAGATCAAGAAACTGAGAGTGAGGAAGAAGAGACTGGCCAGAGTTACTTAGCTAGACAGTGACAGACAACAGTGGAACTTGTGGTAAGTTGTATGGCTTCTGGACTTTTCCTTCCAATATCTCACTGCAGCCTCCAACTCCTGGGTTCAAGCAGTCCTCCCACCTCAGCCTCCCAGGTAGCTAGGACCACAGGTGCGCACCACTATGCCTGGCTAATTTTTAATTTTTTTTTGTAGAGACAGGGCTCTTGCTATGTTTCGCAGGCTGGTTTAGAACTCCTGGCCTCAAGCAATTCTTCCACCTTGGCCTCCCTATGTACTAGAATTAAGTCATTATACCCAGACGATTTTTAAATTGTAGACACCTGTCCATTATTTAATAACCAAAAGACTTTATAAAAGTAATGTATTTTTATGCCTAAACAACAGTGTTGAGGCATTTTGATGAAGCCTAAAGTTTTAGTTAATATTTTGCATTGTTTAGAGATATTTACTTTAGAATGTGGCCTAGAATTAGGCTAAACATTTTGAAATTGTGCTCTGGTTTTGAAAATGGTTGACAATTTCCCATATTACATTCTAAAACTATAAACATCCTAACACTATAAATGCTTTCTTAATGAAACTATAATATATATTTAATTATATATTTAAATTATTACTCATTGCTAAAAATGTTCAGATCATATAAATGACTAAAGCCAATTAAAAACTCATACTATAGAGGACAGAAATGCCCAAATAGGTTTTAGTTAGTTGAAAACTCCCTTACTTATAAGCATGGATTAGGTTTTTCTTTTTCATTTCTTCAGCAGGCACATTTTAGACAACTGAC
>NW_016803198.1:1840364-1869382 GCF_001698545.2 Rhinopithecus bieti
GACGATAATATATATTTAATTATATATTTAAATTATTACTCATTGCTAAAATGTTCAGATCATATAAATGACTAAAGCCAATTAAAACTCATACTATAGAGGACAGAAATGCCCAAATAGGTTTTAGTTAGTTGAAAACTCCCTTACTTATAAGCATGGATTAGGTTTTCTTTTTCATTTCTTCAGCAGGCACATTTTAGACAACTGACAGCAAATCCATTATGTAATGGCCACTACAAAAGCTTTCATCAAGAGTGTGCATGTTTAGTGTCTCTGTGTGGGAGAAACTGGGTTATGGTAGTTGAAAAGGCAAAAGATTCAAGAGTAAGATAAAACTGGGCTTTTAAGTTTTCGGCTCCATGGATAATGCAATCAGAATTCTCTAATCCCGGGGTTGGAGCATTGGTTGACTATAGACGGAAGCCGTCTGCACCTTCAAAGCATTAGACATGGAGGTTCTCAGATATTTATGTACGTGAGTGACATGTAACAAGTTATACATGACGATATTCACAGGAATATCATAAGGATCTAATGATATAATGTATGTGAATGAAATGTATACATTCTATACACTAGAGAAATCTTTTCTGTTTTTGTATTACATATTAAAACAAATGGATGCCTGAAAAAACATGCAGAGTTAGAAGAGAGGGTGTGAGAAGCAAATAGTTTTTGTAATAAAGTTATGGTTTAGAGCAGAGAGACTGCCAGGAAGCAAATGAAATATTGATGCCAGAATATCCAGCGTCCATGCTTCTTAAAAATGTTACCTATGTATGAGTCACTTGGAGATAATGTTAAAATGCCAATTCCGATTCAAGTTGTCTGGGGGTGGGTTCTGAGATCGTGCATTTCTTAAAAGCTCTCACGTGATGCTGATGCTGCTGGTCTTTAACACTTTGTGGTTTTGTGTATGTGTGTGTGTGTGTGTGCACGAAGGTTTTATGTCTTCAGATTAAGGGTCAACTGAGTATCTTCTCAAGAAGAAACATTTCTTGGGGTTTATATGTCAAGGCAGTACCATCCAGCCTGGCTAACACCCATGTTGCTATACCATAAAAAAGCTTTCTACCCTTACTGGGTTTATTAAGTGTCGAGAAAGCATTCAGCTTTTACTATTTGGCTGGGGTTTCTGGCTGATAGCAGCAAGGTAGGAGTTTAAATTTAATAGAATTAGGAATAAGCAGGATCTAGAGAGAGACTGTCTATCCATTACCAAGGGAGAAGAGTTGCTTTTTGTCTCTTCACAAGGCTTTGTCTAATAGAGGTCTCTGAATGTTGCCTTAAGAATCTGGGATATGTGATTGGTTGTCTTAACTATCTTTTTCCTTGACATATCGCATGTTTAATATTACCTTAGACCCTTCACTTTCCTAATACAAATATGAACAAATATGAAGAGGCCATGTGAGATTTCTCCCTCTTTTTATATTTTCAGTTCCATTTAACTAACACATACCGATTAGTAGGTTACAAAGTAGTGGAGGAGGCACTCCGAGGGACGTGATTGTCAGTTTACCTATAGAGGATACGGACATTTAAAATAACCAAATATAAGGCAGTTTGAGCTTAAAAACACTAGATTTGGGGGGAAAATATGCTTAGAGAGCTGAAATAAATTGAAATCAATTCTGCTGGGGAGCTAGGAAGACATTGTAAAGGAAGAAGTCTTTGAGTAAGGGTTTAGAACGTGGTCATTTGCACATGGTGACAGCAAATACTGGGGCCAAGTCTTTGTCGTGTTGTAGGTTTGTAAACAGAGAGCAAAAGCAGAGACCTATGTTAAAGTAATGTAAGAAGAACCATGTTGAAATTTAAAAGTCATTCTTTGGAATTCATCTTAAACCCTAGGTTTTGTATGGGACTGTTACAGATAAGGGATAACATTTTAAGGCAGTGTTTTTGCTGCATTTATCAACTGTTGATTTATTTTTCTACTGCACCTAGTTCTCTGGACCCAGCAGGAGGGAAGATCACCTTTTATATAAACATATCCCCTTAGCAAATAAAATACAGCCCTTCAGCAGGTATAGGAGTAAGATGGGGAGAAAAAAAATGATTCCAAATCCTCTTTAAAATCTATTTCTGTATTAACTCATTTATACATTAGGTGTTCCTTCATTGCAACTCACATGTATTACACTCACATGTAATACACTCACACGTATTAAAAATTTTCTTTTCTCTAACTTAGGTGAATTTACAATTCTCTTTCAAATAAGTGTTTTCCATGAAAGTTACACTGGAGTATTGGCTGGTCATAAAGAAGAAATTGTTTATATCTTTCCTTTGATATGCTCATGCTTAGCCATTTTTAAAAGATGATCCTGCTAGCCTCCTCTGATTTCTGATTGTCCTGGTTGGTGCTGTTGCCTAAGCAGAACAGGGCTGGGGTATTATCTGGTATCACCAAAGTCAATGTAGCCTGAGGCTCAAACGTAGACAGAAGTGAGGATAGCCAAAGAACGTTAGCCATTATCCAATTGAAAAGCAAGTTTGGGGCCAAAGTCAGAAAGTGAAATACATTCAAAACTTACAGTTATTTAAGAACATGTCAGGAAACAGTGGCTAGAGCAGGGCTCTGTTGAGGGATTACAGTGTGGGGTATTTGTTTTTACTGGATATTGATTGTGTTGGCTGAGATGGACTAAAAGAGACAAGAAATGATTTACAAATGCCAATCCGTCTCTTTTACTGTCTACCCTTGAAGATATTCTCTTAAGAACACCAATAGTGTGAAACTTGTGCTGCTGTATTAACTTTGTATCCTTTTGAGTTCCACTGACCAAAACAGTGTACCATTTGGGCTGAGTTTGTTGTCAATATATCTGAATTAATTAAAATCCAGGAAGTGCACAGTATTAATTTATGTCTATGTGATTCTGAATTTTGTGTAAACTCTTTTCAGCAATGGCTGTTTGCAGATCACTTTGCATCCCTTCTCATTTGTGCTATTGCTTACTCAGCAATGGCTGTTTGCAGATCACTTTGCATCCCTTCTCATTTGTGCTGTTGCTTACCCTTCTTTCACTTCTTTCCATTCCTTCTCATGCTCCAACTTTGGTGGCATAGGATATTGTGATATTATTTTGATTTTTGTCAAATCAGGCTGCCAAATCCAAATTCCAGGCAATACTCAAACTTCAAGGGCATAGATATTTCATACTGATCAGGGTTTTTGTGATTATCTAGCATTTATCTTCATTTTTTAGTTTAAAACAAGTAAACAACTAAGCAAGATATTGAAAGGAAATATACAGGAAGGTAGAATGGAGGGTGGCAGAATAAGAGAAAGGGAATGAAGAAATTAAACCAACATTTATTGGATGCCAACGAATACCAAACAGTTTGCCAGATTCTTTATATTCACAGTGCTCCTTAATCCGTACCATGACCTTGTCTTAGGGTTGTCATTAGGCCCACTTTATCAGTGGGCAAATAGAGAGTAAGAAAGATTCTAATCAGACGTCAAAGTCATGCAGGCACTGCCCAGCAGAGCTGAGGCAAGACTCTGGAACTCTAATGCTCTCTACCACCAGGCTGATAACTGCAGTGAAAGTTCTGTCCTCTCTTTTTCACAAAGTAGCTTATACTATGCCAAGATAAGCAATTTAGATAAAAGGCAGAAGAAAGATGAGAATTGAGTAAAAGTTACAGATCCACTCCCTTCCAACAAGATTGCTCTTTTCATTCACTTTGCACCTAACATATATGGGCTGCTTTATGGTGGTAATGAGCTTTTTATGTGACTATGACCTGTCTGTGCCTTAGTCAGCAATATGGAGTTGTGCTGAGTACTCCCTGAGCTATTTAGTCGGTTGATATATAGTCTGCTCATGCTTAATATGCAGAAATTGCTTTTTAATATAAATCAAGATGACTGTGTTTTTTTCTTTGTAATCCATATCTCAACTTCAGTGTTACTAGTATATGGTGTTCTTAGCTCTGCACATTTGTTTTTAAAGAGCTACATATTAAGCACTTACTTCATACTAGTAACTGTGTTAGGAGATACATTTGTCAGGACAGTCTGAACTCCGCTGTGATAATATATAAACCCTGAAGTCTTGGGGGATTAACATGACAGACATTTATTTTTCTGTGTATGCAGAGTCTACTGTGGGCCTTGCTGTTCTCCAGGGCAGCTCCCTCTCAAGTCCTGTGTCAAGGGGCCATTCTGCTTCTATGTTAATGGCTTTGCCATTCCAACATGTGGCTTCCATATTGCTATTACAGGGGAAAAGAGAGCTGGGGGAGGGAGGTGCCTCAGGGACCTTTTTCCTGACTTTCCTTGGAAGTGACACACTATATTCTGTCCATAATCTTTTTGTCAAAACAAGTCATCTGGCCCCAACTAACTATGAAGGTGGTGGTGAGGAGGGTGTTGGAATGTATAGGCTTCTCTATGCCCGTGAAATAAAGAATTAACAGATACCAGTGAGTTCTACTGATACAAGCTCTTGGAAGAACAAAGATTGAATTTTTAAAAGTTATTTGCTTCCATGGGAACTATGCAGTCATATGAGGAAAATAATAATTACAGAGGAATATTTAGGGCTATATTGCAATTTGATAGGACCTATAGCTCCTTAAGCCAGCAGCTGCTGTTCTCTTTAGAGAGTTCCTTTTCATCTGAAATAATTGACTCGGGACTTAAAATGTCTGTCAGCTTTTGTGTTCATGCCGTCTGCTTTGTTTTCTTAAATATTAGAGGTCAAAATGTGTTGAAAACCAAATCTGGGTCTTAGAGTTTTCCTTGTGGTAGGTGGTTTTTTTTTTTTTTTTTTATCATAGACTGAAGAGAATTTCCCACTGTGAGCCATGACTGGCAGAATGAAGCTGCACACCCTGGTAGCTCTTTCTCTGTTGGGCACTTGTTCTTTATGTCTCAGCATTTATGACTGGCCTAGGCAAATACTGAGATAGAGTTGTGGCACTGGCCATATAAAGCAGCAAAGCATAGGCAATTGAAGGCAATATTTTACCTTGAGTAAAAATAAGAATACAAATAATAATAATAAGGCCATGCAAATATGTTTAGGTTAGAGAGAATGAACAGATCCATGGAACTGGATTGAAGATTGTCTCATGTTAGAGATTCTAGATATTTTCTTCTTGGGTTTGGTACCTATGTTTCTGTTAATACTTTTGTATTAAAAGATAATTGGTAAAGAGCTACACAATTAATGAATGTCATGTTGATTTGTATGGGGGGAAGAATACAACCTGTACCATTTTTTTTTAAAGTTTTTCTTATAGTGAAAACACTTTTCATGATTTGTGCCTTATTTATAACTGGCATATGCCTTATCCATAGACTTAGGTATTTGAGCTTTTACTGTCAAATATTTTCTTTCAATCATTTGTCACTGTGCCTTGATTCTCAACTTCCATTGACTTTAAGGTTATATCCATATAATGAGTTTGCTTTGGCATTTAGACATATATTATGACCTCTAAGTAAATGTTTTCAGTAAATCTAGAGAGGAGGTATGATAGTTTCTGGAAATTTGAAGATAAACTAGAAAAGTAACCTGTGAAAATTACACAAATAATAGTTATGATAATAATATAATCACAAACATTAATTGAGCATTCATTATAATCCAGCTATTGGGCTAAATGTTTTACAAGCATATTTTTGTTTAATCTGCATAATTGTGTGAGACAAGGACTATTATATCTGTCTGATTTTCAAAGTTAGCCAAGAATTATCCTGCTACAAGATAGTTAAATGGTTTCTAAATGTGTGGATGATCCACAAAACCAAAATATAACTAAGGAAATTGCTGCTTAAATTCTGTTTTTTAACTTGCATAAAGATAGTCTATTTTAACAAAAGTGCTGCAATCAGGATAATTGGAAACAGAGATAAAGCAGTGGAAATGTGTTTAGTTTTTATTCAAAAGTATCCAAAGAAAAAAATATACTACTTAGTACGGTGGTTCTCAATGGGGAGAAACCTTACGTCTCTACCTATAGGACATTAGGCAAAGTCTAAAAACAGTTTTGATTTTAGACTTTTGATTTTAGACTGGCACCTTCTGGATACAAACTAGGGATGCACTGCTAAACATCCTCCAATACACAGGGTAGGCCCTACAACTAAGGTTTTTTGTTTGTTTGTTTTAAGACAGAGTTTCTCTCTGTTGGCGAGGCTGGAGTGCAGTGGCAGTCATGTCTCACTGCGGCCTTGACCTCCTGGGCTCAAGTGATACTCCCATCTCAGCCTCCTTAGTAGCTGAGACCATACACATGTGCCAACATACCTGGACAATTTTTAAACATTTTTTGTAGAGATGGGGTCTCACTACGTTGCCCAGGTTGCTCTAGAACTCCTAGGCTGCAGTGATCCTCCTGCCCTTTGCCTCCCAAAATGTTGGGATTTGCAGACATGAGCCTGGTCTGAGTTTTATCCATTCCAGATAGTCAGTAGCACTGAGGTAGAGCTTGTGTAAAACATACTTCTCTTTCTAGATAGGTGAACTCTTGTAACTAAGAGCTCAGTCAGTGGATCTGGGGCTCAGGGTTTTGACCCTACTACTTGACTTTGGGAACTTAACCTCTTAAGTCTTCATGTAACTACTTATAAATTGGAAATAGTGATAATACCTTACAAGACTGTTCTGAAGACTAAATGAGAGAATTCTGCAAAATGATTAGCATAGTCCCTTGCTCTGTTAGATGAACATTAATTCTAGCTGACAAAAAAACTTTGGTTAAACAAAGTATGTTCTTTGGGGACTCTTAAATACTACTGCTTAGCAGGTGTTAAAAAGAGCTACTTCCAGATCAGACAGCTTTATTTTGAACCATGTCTCCTGTACTTGTTAACTGTATGACCTTGGGGAAGTACCTTAGAACCCTCTGTGCCTCATTTTGTTCATATATGAGATGAGAGTAGTGAGTAATATGCATCTTCTAGAGTTTTCGTGAGGCTTAAGTAAGAGTATAAATGTGAAGTACTTAGAAGGATGTCTACCACTTACAGGCAGACGGTGGTGTTAGCTCTTATTATTCATATACATAATATTGTTAGATAAAGCATAACATATAAATTAATCTTCTGACCAAGTGAACATTACCCCTTGAAATACCAGTCCTATGTTTTAACAATTAAAGTAATGAAAATCACTCTACAATTATTTTTAAAACTCTTGCTTATTTAAAAATGAATACTAAATGCTTTTAAACATTTCATTGTTCACTCAGGGTCCTTGTTGTAATATTGCTTCTTGTACTAGATTATGATATAGGAAGCTCTTAGAACAATTGAAGTATGAGGGTTTTTCTTAATCCAGATTACTGAGACTTTTATTTTGTCTTTAAAAAAAAATACTGTTTTATATCATTTGTATCAAAATATCATCTGTCTGCATCTAGAATCTCTATCTTGCCTTTTCTAAATAACCGCATTTGATCAGTTGATTAAATTTTTTGTTAAATATTAATAAATATTAATTTATTAATTAGCTGATCAAATATTTATTGACTGTGCTATATATACTGTGCTCTCTTAGGTAGATTAGAGACCAAAACAAAATGACTCTTCTTGAGGATTTTAATTTAGCAGAAGTAAGCATTGATGACAGAATGCCAGTTAAATAACTATAAATTTAAATGTGATCTATGCTGTGACTGAGCCATTGCAGTTGCTATACTTATGGACAAACCCCACTCACGTAGGACACAAGATAGGCCTTCATAAGGAATTGATTGTTAAGCGGCAATCTAAAAACTGAGTGGGCATTAGCAAGGCAAAGAGAATGAGCATTACAAGTAGATGCAACAGTATATGTAAAGGTCCTGATTCCAGAGTGGGAGACATTAAAATGAAGGGATTTTTAAAAGTCTAGTGTGGCTAAAGACTGAAAAAAAAAAAATCTAGTTGAGGAGTCTAGAAAGACAGCCAGGAGCTCATCACACATGGACTTCTAAAGCGTGTAAAATATTCCAGACTTTATCCGATAGAAAATGGCAAGCCAATGGAAAGTTGAAGCTTCTGAATAATATGATAAATTTTCATGTGAAGAATGACTTGGAAGTAGGAAAATATTGAGGCAGAGAAAACAGAAAGCATCTGCAGTAGTCCAGGCAAGATGTGATGAAACCAGTGAGAATCGTGTCTGCATTAGGAGTAAACAGTCTCTGAGAAATGACACCTAAAAATTCTCCTGTGAGAGGAGGGGTGATAGGTAGTTCATGAACTTGGAAAATTTTATTTTCACTGTTTTGGCTTTTTAATCTTTTACTTGTTCTTGGCCACATTCTGAAGGACTGCAGTTAATGAATAAGCAAATTCCAAAAGAATGAGAAGAACAGATGTATAGCAATAATAAAAATTAAATATTATTTGTATAGTACTTTAACCATTACTATTGCATTTGATTAGCAAATTTTTATAACAAGTGATGTTTACCCTCATTGTCCCTAGCAAGTGACTATGGTCCGAGTTGATGTCTCTTAATATATTGGCAGTAGGAAATGCTTAATTCATAGGCCTTGATGCATAACAGGAAACTTTATTTGTCTTGTCTTATAGAGGTGGGTGAAACTGAGTAGAAGTGATCTTTCATTTTGTTCTTTGCATTATATGAAGAGAGATATAAAAATGTTGACTTTGGCCAGGCACGGTGGCTCACGTCTGTAATCCCAGCACTTTGGGAGGCCGAGGCGGGTGGATCACCTGACGTCAGGAGTTGGAGACCAGTCTGCCCAACATGGCAAAACCCCATCTGTACTAAAAATACAAAAATAGCCAGGTGTGGTGGTGGGCGCCTGTAATCCCAGCTACTTGGGAGGCTGAGGCAGGAGAATTGCTTGAACCCAGGCAGTGAGCCAAGATCATGCCATTGCACTTCAGCCTAGGTGACAGACGGAGACCCTATCTCAAACAAATAAACAAACAAAGTTGACTCTTCTGTTTGCATTTTTAGCCACTAGTGTCTTGATTAAAAATACAAAACTTTTGTTTACCTATGTAACAAACCTGCACATCTTTCACATGTACCCCAGAACTTAAAATAAAAATTAAAATAAAAAAAGTTACAAAACTTTCAGCATTTACGTAAGGAAAAAGTTAGCTATATGTATGTATGCAAATATGTGTTATGTGAAATATAAACTGTGTAAATATTAAGTATGTATACATGTATACACACACAGCCTGTATAGGGTCTTCAACGTCGATATTTTGATAACTGAATGTTCATTTTAAACATCTATAAAACCTGTTTATATGTCTAATTCTAAAATGTCTGTGTATATCTAAACCACTTCTAAAATAGGTATAAAAATATCTTAGGGTTATTGGGAGAATGAAATGAGATAATTTAGACAAAGTGATTTAGTACCTGGCACATAATAAGCATGTAAAATATTCCATAATAAGTATGTATTTAATATTTAATAAATATTTAATAATTTTAAATATGCAGATATAATTAAAATATAGTTTTCATTATTACATATTGACTATGTCATTTATTATAAATGTATATGTTGAAAATTTAATATACTTATGTGTGGATACAAATATACATATATGGACATCTATACACTGTTAGCTATTGATTATTATAATAAAAATAGCTGCACAGTGATATTCAAAATGACATATCGTCTTACAGCCAGTTTTGGTAAAATTTGTTAGAGTTTGCATTTTATTTTGATGATTTCTGTCCTGAGGAGTTACTGTAAATCTGAATATTAATGCTAGCTGTTTTGTTTGTTTGTTTGTTGTGTTGTGTTTTAAGAGACAGACTGTCACTCTGTTGTTGCCAAGTTTGGTCTTGAAATTTGGGGTCAAGGGATCGTCTCACCTCAGCCTCCAGAGTTGCTGGGACTACAGGCATATGCCACTATGCCCAGCCATGAAGTTCTGACCCCACATGTACTGATTCATTCCTTATTTCTTATTTAAACCAATATTTACTGGAACTCTATTCTGTGCCAGCCCTTGCAAATCTTACAGTCCGATGAGAAATGCACATGAAAGCAAATAATTGCAATAAAATAGTGTGAACAATGTGCAACACAGTGGCCTTTTAAAGTAAGGGGGCATCTGCTGCTTTAAATGGCATATGGTTAATTATTATGGACATATGTGTCTATTGTTAAACTAAATAGGAAAGACTAGAAACTAAATAGAGGAGCATTTCTTTCTAAGCATCTATATTTGATTCATCCTTTTGTCTTTATCTGCCACCTACATGCTGCTGATGACATGCGAATGATTATCAGTAATTACTATCACTTTCTCTTACCCCAGATTCCTATTTCCATCTGATTTTTGGCAATCTGTAGGTAGATGTTCCATAGATATCTCAAATTCATTCTGCTTAAAATAAATTCATTGTGTTCCTACTTCTCACAAAAATTGTTTCTTCTCCTATATGTCTAATCTCTGTTAAATGTATCATCACCCACAAAATCACCCCAACTGAAGTCTGGGAGTTCTGATCAATGTTCAGTGCCTGCCTACAGCCTACTGCTGATTGATCATCAAATCCTCCTCATCTCCTGCCAGTTTTCTTCTTCTCCCTCTTGGGTAAACATGTGCATGGTACACACCCCTTATACCCCAAATTAGTAGGATAAGAAGACAATTTTCAAGTTGCTAGGCAGCAGCAGTTGAAGAGAAAGCTCAGAAAATTAAGTCAGTGACTTGGATATCAAAAGCTATCACTTTGTTGTCTCTTTTTTCTGCAAGTAGAAAATGTTTCTTCTCTTTAACACGAAATAATAAATTTAAATTCTTTTGATCTGTGAACTTCAAAAACAACCTCTTACATGTCTCCACATTGAGACATTTGCTGAATGTCTCTGTGCTGCCTTCCCTTCCATCACTGATATTTTGTACTTCCAAGGGGAGTTTGAGCTATGAACCTCAGAGTCCTTTTCAAATCTCTGACTGCCCAGGATGTGGATGAGAAATTAGTACTGCCATTTATGTTCACGGAGAAGTATGTTATTCACTGAGATTCATCATAGGGAAGAAATGACTGATATCACAGACATCACGATAATAAAAGATATCACAAATTAGCTCTGATTAGAGTCTGAGTCTCTGAGTGTTCTCAAAATTTTCTTCTGGTCCACAGTCTTTAAAGAGTCATTTATTAACTTACAAGTGTAAAGTGCAAAACTATCTGGAGCATAACATGTCTATAGTATGTGGTTCAGCCAGTCCCCCTTGTAGGATATCCTTAAAAACCAAATAAATTAGTGAGCATCTAGGTCCCAAAATCTAGAAAATGCTTCTAAGTTCCTAAGAAAAATAACATTGGAAGAATAAATGACAGCTTTGTTTTATCCTTTTTTCATTTTTATGTGTTTTGTAAAATAGTTTGATATCCTGACAAATATGTGGAATGCTATTACTATTAACCATAAGGGCCGGATGCGGTGGCTCACACCTGTAGTCCCAGCCCTTTGGGAGGTTGAGGTGGGTGGATTATTTGAGGTCAGGAGTACAAGACCAGCCCAGCCAACATGGTAAAACCCCATCTCTACTAAAAATACAAAAATTAGCCAGGCATGATGGTATGCACCTGTAAGCCCAACTACTCAAGAGGCTGAGGCAGGAGAATTGCTTGAACCCGAGAGGCGGAGGTTGCAGTGAGCCAAGATCATCCCACTGCACTCCAGCCTGGGCAATGGAATAAGACTCCGTCTCAAAAAAAAAAAAAAAAAAAAAAAAAAATTAACCATAGGTGAAAATGAAAAGTTTAAATGACTTTAAAATGTGGGATTTTAAATAGTATATGCAATAGCTACAGAGGAAAAGGCTGTGTAGAGGGGGAGGAATAGATAAAGAAGACAATTATTCCTTGAATAGGTAGAAAAATAGAAGATTAAATTTACTTTGAATATTTCTCAAGTAAATGGATTATTACTCTCTGAGCTCCCAAGTGACTGTTTTTTCCCTCCCTTTGTAAAAGAATTAAAACTTCTGATGTGCTTTAATACTTCGCATCTTGTTTGGTCTGTGCATCCTGATCTGGCATGATAGCCTGACATTGTTTGCAAACGGTGGTGTCATTGCAATATACATATTCATTGGTCCTTAGCTAAAATTAGGTTTGCTGAGTAAATAGATTTTGTGCAGCCAACCTAAACAGATCACTTCCCAGGATGCCAAGGAAAAACACTGTCCGTGGGACTTACTTCATACTTTATCAACATGTTATCATATTTACAAATGAGAGAAGGAAAAACTGGACCAAACGAAAAGCTGTGATTCACAAACATAAACCTCTCGAGTGCAGACGAGAGTCCTATATTTGAAAAGATGATTTGTGAGCATTCTTCCACAAGCAAGGGATCATTGTTAGTGGATGCTTATAATTCATGGTGGAGCGCTTTAGGAAAATATGCCTGCTGGTCCTTATGCTGCATTTATTCTGCTTTCTGTAGACCAGATGAATGTAGGATTATTTATATAGCGTAATAGCTTTCAGCATGGAAATAGATGGAAAGTTTATTACCTGTTTTCTCCCTTCCCTTAGGAGAGATTTTTTTTTTTTTTTTTTTTTTACTTTGAAGTAAGATTCTCATAAAAAGGCTGAACATGACAGTGCATCTTGTAGTTTTCTTGGAATAAGGTCCAAATGGACTACAGTCCATTCTGCTTTGCCAATTAATCTGGAAGCTAGAGAAACATGGACAAATATGAGGATAAAAATTCAATGGATTTTGCTTCACTTAAAGAATGCAGTACTTCTCATGTGGAGATTATTCAGTAAATATTACAGGCTTTCTGACATTGCTTAGTTGAGGGTTACATAACTATAACTCTCTACTAGCTAATAGAATTCTATTTAGACTAGATGATTGAAGGAGATGAGAAAGCAATGAGCTATGAGATAGATAGGAGGTAACAGAAAGAGAAAAAGCTTCTGGCTGGAGTGTGGAGACCCTGGAGTCTGAAGGACATGGATTTGAATCTTTCTTTTGATTTTTACTAGATATCATGTCTGTCAGCTTCAGTTTTCTCTTCTGCAAAGCAGCAATCATAAACTGTCATGCAGATTGCTCTCTGGTTTATGTGGGTTAACATATGACTCATCATTCTCTTCACCTAGCAGGCATCAAGTCCACTCTGATTGGTAGATCTTTTTCCTCTTCCAAGCACATCTTTTGAAAATATTAAAATTAACAATCTATGTTAATAAGTAAATCAGATTGCTTCATTTTCAAAGAACTATGTGTAGGAATCTGTGATTTTCTATGGTACTTTTTTCCTTGTACTTATGTTATCTTTCCTCCTCTTTTTAGCACCCATTGTTTCTACAGTTTACATAACCATAACCCTCTGCTCTCAACAAGGAATAACTGAACGCAGGGGAGTCATCATGCATTCAGATGTGACCCTGCATACCCTCCATCAGCCTAAGACTTTTCACCTCTTTCTCTTTCCCTGTGTCTCCCTTTCCCTCCTCCCCTCTCAGAAACAAGCCAACCTATACTTCAGCTCTGTGACTTTTTGAACAGGATGCAAACATAAATATTTGAGGGGGATGAGTGTTAGTGGTAAACTTACTGACCTAATTCTAATTTCACAAACAGGCTGTGTTTAAAGGAAAAGAGAATAGAGATACAGGTAGGCTAAAATCTGTCACCATCATAACCATCATCTTCAAAGGAGCATCACCTACTTACGCAGATTGAGAGAGATAAATATAGGATGTTTTACCTGATGCTGATAATCCATTGGGAGGAGAAGAAGGGGAAGATGTATTTGATTTAATCAATTTTAACACCAACCTAATTTGACAAAGACTCCCATCATAACAATTACACACCTCTCCATTCTAGTTTCCCATGCAGTTCATTCTCACGATGTTCTCTGCCTACACTCTTGCAGGGAGAACACTCTTTGTGTGAGTGGCTAGATTCTCAGTGAGCTGTGTTTCAAAGTTAATATCATATTCTGGCACCACATGGGTGAAGATAGAGAAAAACAGCCTTTGAGGTCTCACCTTTCAGGAGGGGAGGATGTGAAATTTAATTAATGAATGATGTAAGATCTTCCGGTATCCTGAGATAAAAGACTCTTTGTAAAATCAGAGAACTGCCAATTCCCTAGTCTAAGTGAATACCTGCTGAGCTAACAGGCATTTAAATAACTTTTGAAATGCAAAATATGCAGCTTGTATATGTACATATGTATATATGTGATATAAACTACATTTTAATCCTGGAAGATAATTTAAACTGTCCCCTCAGGTTACATCTTTAAAAATTGAGGCCCAGAAATGGATTTTCTCAGGATCATAGAGCTTATTAGGACCAGATGTCAAAAGAGAACTCAGATTTCTTAGACCCAGTGCTCTGTGCAACATGTAAGATAGCCTCACTATTGATATTCTATATTTAATCTACGGAATCTAAGAACTGGCCTCAGACCACTTTCAAGTGTAAGCAAGGTTAGTAATGTTATATGAAAGATCACAGATGATTTTTCATCTTATTGGGCATACAAGAAGATATGGGCTTAAAGCCAAATCTGTGCTAGCAAAATATTATTGGCAACAATCCATGCCATTTGCCAAGGCAACAACTGCGTTCTGGGATCGAGTGAAGTTTAATGTGATATTGTGGTGGTATTGAGGCATTGTTGAAAATTGGTCATAGGAAGTATATAGAGCTTTTCTGCATAGCAAACCAGAGGAAAGACCCAATAGTGAATGTATTGCCTAATATTGATCTAGCTTATCATTGTTGCTGATATGCTAGGAGACTCATCTGAGTCATAGTGGAATGAGCTTAAGACTTTGAACCAGATGAGTTGACAGTGAACACCCACTTTGGTATTCTCCTTACTAACTGCATGATTTCTGGCAAATCACTGAACCTCTCTGACCCTACATGTAATTTTTTATAAAATTGGAATAATAATTTCTAGATTATGTGGTTTTAGGGAGAATTATATAATTTAGGTAAAGTTGCATTGAATAATGTTTATCACATATCTATGTAGTCTATCAGTTAGAAGTGTAGTATTTTGAATCTAAATCTAAAGAAAGATGTCAGTAAGAATTGGGAAATATATTGGGGGTTTGCATTGTAGAAAGCAATCCTCCAGAGGTGGAGAAGGAAGTGTTTATACAACCAATTAGAATATCTATATCTTCCACTAATTAGGTAGCTTCTCTCAGATATGATTGTCACACTTCCAGATATTACCATACTTACCTCACATATAGGTGGCAAAAGCCTGTTTGAAAAGGTGAGACAAAAAGAGGACAATATAACTTAATATGTTGGAAACTTTATTTTTATAGGAAAGGTCCATTTTCCCTAGCTCACCTTGTTAAATGTTTTAGGTTTCTTTTTTTCATTTTTCTTGGTTTCAGAGTCAGCTTAATTAGTTAATCTTGAAGTCTCCAGAGGCCACATCATCCCTGTCTTTCATTTTTCAATTTTTTTAGTGGAGTTCAGGCCAATTCATGACAAAAGTTTTAGCTATTCAAATAGCTCATGTCTGTTTCTCTAGGAATATGCAATTTAGGCTATTGTTTTAGGTGGCTTCAACTGTCTGGATAATTCATGTTTCTATGCAGACAGCTTATAGGGATTCATTTCCACAAAAGTTTTTACTGGTCTCTTCATATTTTACAGTTGCTTTAGTCTTAGTCAGTAACAGTGGTCTATACAGCAGGTTATTATGGGTTATTGTAGTAACTTTTATTTTAAGAAGAGGGGATTGACTTCTATTTGTTTAACATTGTTTGGGCAGATTTCTATCTGACAGCAGAGGATGGGAAATAAACAAAATGACTTTTGAAAGTATTTCGACTTTATGAAGCTATGAGAGTCAAATCAGTTAAAGTAAATAAATGGATATCACAAGTTTTTATTGTGTTGTTGATGACTCCAATTAAGGATAACATTAATTTATTTAGTGCCTATTTTTGTCACATTGTTCTTAGATGTTCTTCATGCAGGCTAAGCATTTTACATACGTTATTTCTTTAACCTCAACAACAAATCTGTAAGGTCAAAAGTATTATTTCAACTTTAGAGATGAATCAATAAATAAAGGCCTTGAAGAAACAGTAGGCTATTTTCTCATATACCTATAGATAGTGAGTAAAAGAACTGAGACTAAGAATATGGTTTATCTTGAGTCTAAAGATCGTGATCTTTGGGCTATGTTGCATTTTCTTTGTGTTAAATTGTATTTGTCAATTATATTTATTGTGGGCACCACAAGTCTTGAAAAGTGTAAATCGTAGAATGCTGAAAAAGTCAGGCAAATAATGAAAGAATTGGATTTGGGGCATATACAGATAGATTAAAGGTTATTAAATAAAGTCCAAGTTGTGGGGAGGGGTTTTAAACACACATGATAAAAGACATAAATGCTAGATGGAATTGGAATTATATATAAACCAGATCAACATTATATAATAAGGATTTTAATGAATGTGGAGGCTATTGAGTATTTGACAGCCTCTATAGAATAAAAAACTATTGGATTTTGAAACTCATCCCGTGGGAAATATTGGACACTCAATCACTTGAGGAATAAAAGCTAAATTGGATAAAGCATATCTCTAATCTCCAAAATGATCTCTCTGTGCAAAATGCGTGCACAAACACACGTACCATTCAAAGGTACTTTTAAGCTTTACAAACTACATACCTCAGTGCATTTAAATATTAGTCTTAATCTAAATAAAGAACACACTTAAAATGAAAACCTTTTTAAAAATTAATTTGCAGTAGAAACTAAACTATTGAAGGATGAATTGTAGAAACTGAAGATTCTTTACAGTTAGATGGAAAACATGCAAGTCATTTAAAAATAATTAGTTTTGCAAAAGTATACATGAATGGAAGGTCTTGGAAAGAAGGCAAAGAATTAATTTCCCCAAAGACACTGCAAATAAAATTGTGGTTGGCACTTTTCATTCTGCAGAAACACCTTTTATTGGTATCTTGTCTGTTCTCTTGGGTGACATTTTAAAATAGTGTGTGCACTAATGATTGTCCAGTCACACAAATGAGAAAGGCAATTTTGAAACATTCCATTCTGGACAGACACTCCGAGCCCAGCGTTGGTTGGTCTCTTCTTAAGGAGGCCTAAAAATAAATTGCAAAAGGAGTTATTCAGACCTCTGTTAAGTGGGAGTTTCAGGTTCTGCAGTATCTCTTTATCCTGTCCAGTGCCCCTGGATGCTCATTATTTAGCAATGAAAGTGAGGATCATGACACGAAAAGAGGCCATTCAACTGCCCTGACTTGTTTCTTTTTGTCATTTACTGTAGGTCCCTGAATCACACTAGCCCTCGTGATCTCTTGCTCCATGTTCACTTAAGTTCTAGAGTCCTTTCTCCGACTGATTTTTAAAGGCTTCTCTATGTATTTAATCTCTGGCACCCCAACCACTTCAGGCCTCAGTGGCTTTGCTGATTACATGATAAGAAGTGATGCTGTTTTTGCCATGTTAACTAGTATCCACTGGACTCAGGGGAATATATCATTACTTCCCCACTGCAAACATAATAAAGGATGGACCCATTACCCTGCCATTCAAAGTTTTTTATATTATGGACACCGTCTATATTTCCAAACTTTTTATTTTTAGTATATTTCTTATATTTTCTTTGCTATATTTCTTAACCTTTACTTACATATGCCTTTGTTCCAATGAGACTGCTCACTGTTCCTGAGCTGAGTGCTTGGCCACTTTCCTGCTTTTGCTAAAGTGTTCCCTCTGCCTCTACTGTCTTTCCTATTTCTTGTGTTCTCTCTGTTCTATTCACATGTGTCTGACAATTGAAACAATATTATTACCTCCTAAAAACATCTCTTGATCTTCCCCACTCAATGAGACTATTTTCCACTCTAAACCTGCATGGTGCTTGCCTGGAGCTTTCCCTGTGGAGTCATCTTCATCCACTTCGAGCACTCATTTTGTCACCTAAAACTTCTATCACAGCAGTTTTAGCATAGAAGGTGATGGATAAATATTTATTGAATGTACAGGAATTATTTCTTTGAAATCCACTGCTTTATTCAAGTAAAAACTGAATTCAGAAGCAATTCAAAATGCCCAGAGGTAGAGAAAATAGATAAATGTGTTTCAGCACATCAATGCATGGACTATGCTGCAGTAATTAAAATTAAGTTTATAAAGAAGTTTTAATGCCTCTGGAACATGATTATGCTAGACAGTAAACGCTTAACATCCACAAGGAGTTCTTTCTGTTTCCTTCAGAAGTCTATGAATTTTTAATAATAGCATAGTAATAGTAGCTAACTCTTACTGGATATTTCTAATGTGCCGAGGCATCTTGAGCTGTCCTCTATCTTACTGAATGCAAACAAATACATGGGGCCTCAACACAGTTCAGTGATTTTCCCAAGAGCAAACACTTTAAGCGAGGCCATGAAACAAGGTGACTAAGAGAAAGGATACTGAAATTAGAACTCCTGAGTGTCAGTCATGGGGGCTCCATCACTTGCAAATTACTTGCCCTTACTGGGTAGCTGTTTTGTAACTATACAATGGAGTTATAACAGTTGTGAGGAGCAAACATGGTAAGTAGGTACAGTACTTAGCACGACACCTGGAAATGGGAAAGCTGAAGGAACAAATAAACTATTTGTATATACAGAATCTAGTATTATACCTGGCTAAATAAGTATCTGTGGACTGAATGAAGAAATGGAAATGGTATCTGAACCCAAATCTGACTGGCATTCTTCACTGAACTCTCCTGCCTCCCAGTGGCATCTTCACCATTGATGTCAGTTACTGCAAACATAGTAACAACAAAACACATTGAGTTCCAAATTATGGGCAATCTGATAGACTGATTCTTCAGTTTAAACTGTTCACATTCCCTGCATGATTCTAATTTGTCACTTAGAAAAATACAAATGATTACAAGTCAAGGACATTTAGAATAAAGTAAAAACAGTTGAACATGTGAATGCCAAGGACTATTGTAGTGTTAAGGGGAGAAAACTGAAAGGAAATTAGAGATACATAGGATAATAATTGTGAATTTAAAAAATAGAGTTGAACAGCACTTTGGGAGGCTGAGGCATGTGGATCACCTGAGGTCAGGAGTTCGAGACCAGCCTGGCCAACATGATGAAACCCCGTCTCTACTAAAAATCCAAAAATTAGCTGGGCATGGTGGCCGGCAACTGTAATCTCAGCTACTCGGGAGGCTGAGGCAGGAGAATTGCTTGAACCTGGGAAGCGGAGGTTGCAGTGAGCTCAGACTGCACCACTGCACTCTAGCTTGGATGACAGAGTGAGACTCTGTCTCAAAAAAAATCCAAAAAAAACAAAAATAGGGTTGGAAATAGACTGAAAAAAACTTTAAAAATACACCAAAACATTAACAGAGATTGTATTTGTATTGTAAAATTATGTGCTTCTCTTTTAAAATAGTTTTTAATATTTTTGTGTACTATTTAATATTTTATTAAGTTTCATTCTGTTCTGTTACACTAAGAAAAAATATTATTTAAAAAACTCAGGTCTTCAAAAGTTAAAAAATTGAATTTATTAGCTCTGACTCTAGAGCATTTTAAGCTTAGATTCAGTTAGAAAGCTGTTGCTTTGGCCAAGAAGATGGACCTTTAATGTATATTACATGATTCTGTACAGTTTTGACAGTGATGAATTCAAACTTCAGAAGCATTCTGCAAGGTCACTCAGAGAAGGCAGTGATCACTCATATTTAGGCCATCATTCTAATGAATATAGTTAGGAATAAAAATGATTTTTACAAGGCAAATGCATATCTATGCTTATAAAACCAAATAGATTGACTGATAGCCATTATCCACTAGTAATCTATCTGTATTTATTATAACATATATATGAAAAGCCTAATCAAATGAAGTGTTCAACTCTAAAACTTTTATGACAGTTAACAATTTTTGGGAGGTGTAGGATTTGACAGACTTTTCTGCCATAAATCTTGACATATTTTAGTGATTATTACTCTGGCACAGGAGATAAATGATTACAGGAAATCATAGTCTCAAAACGTTTACCATTCCTAAGTATTTGGACAATTATAAGCAACAAATATATAGCCCTGATGAAATACAACTGAGGATAATTTGGCATGTTGAAATTCCGTCTAAGGAGGAGTGATGCAACTGTTTTCTTATTTCTGACATTTATTAAAAATAAACTTTACTGTGTATATTTAACATGGGTTATATATGATGTTATGGGATGCATACAGGTAGTAAAAAAATGTTACTATAAAGAAGCAAATTAACACATTTATTATCTCACAGTTACCCATTTTTTGTTTTTATGGCAAAAGTAGCTAAAATCTACTATTTAGCATGAATACTATATACAGTGCAATTTTATTACCTTTAGTTCTCATGTTGTAGCTTACATCCCTAGACTTAAGTATGCATTCTACATATTTGCAACTTTGTATCCTCTGATCTACATCCACAGCACCTCCACCCCTGGCCCCATTCCTTCCCCCTCATGCCCTGCCCCTGACAATCACTGTTTTGTTCTCTATGTCTGCATATTTGGATTTTAAAATCCTACATGTGAGATTGTGCAACATTTTCTGTGTCTGACTTATTTAACTTAGCATAATGTCCTCCAGATTCATCCATGTCATGGCAATTGGCAAGATCTCTGACTTTTTAAAGGGAAATAATGAATGATTATCTTTAAATCCATTTACTCGTTTAACAGGTATTTATTGAATATCTCATATGGGCCAAGAATTGCTCTAAGTACTCGAGATAAAGCAGCAAACAAAATCAACAAAAGCTCTGGCCAGTTCTGTGCTTAGAACATAGAGTAGACATGGGTGGGTTGGTAGAAGGATATATTAAAGAAAACAAACAAATATACAAAGTGTGTACATGTCAAGGACAGCACTGTCTCCATAGAAATTTCCTCAGTGATACAAATATTCTATAGCTGTGCTGTTCAATATGGTAGCTACTGGCTATAGGTGACCATTGAATACTTGAAATAAACTGAGTGTGACTAAAGGACTCAATTTTAAGTTTTGTTTTATTTCAACAAATTTAAACTTCAATTTGAATAGCCACATAGGGCTAGTGGCTACCGCATCCGAGAATGCAGATCTAGATAGTTATAAAAGCACAGAGCGTATGTGAGGGATGGGCAAGGCATAGAGAAGTGATTGCAATTATAAATAGAGTGGTCAAAAAATGCATCTTGAAGAGACATTTGGGCAAATATCAAAAAGAGGTGAAAGAGCCAGCCTTGCAGATATTTAGATGATAATTGTTTCTGGCATAGGATTGGGAAATGCAGAGATCCAGAAGTGGATGTCACCTGGCTTGGAAGAGTCATGGAGACCAGTGTGGATATGACAGAGTGAGTGTGTGGAGAAAGGTAGGAGATGAAACCAGAAAGGCCATTGCCAGGGTGGGGAATCAGGAACTCTACCCTAAGTTTGGATGGATGATGGATGGATGGATGGATGGATGGATGGATGGATGGATGGATGGATAGATGATTGATAGATAGATAGATAGATAGATAGATAGATAGATAGATAGATAATAGATTCTTCATCTCAAGTTCACAATTAGAAACTTACAAGTCTCTTAGTTCCTCTGAAGATCTTTGTTGATGTGGAGGCTGGTTAGAATATTTTACAGAAACATGTTCTTATTTCAGATTCACTGAGTCTAGAATTTTAAATGTTCTGTGATTCTCTAAGTAGCTCTTGGACTTGCATTTTCCCCATCACACTGAGAAACATTTATGACCATAACCCTTCTTAGGCCTCTCCTTCCCCTAGCAAAGTTACTTTTTTATTTTATTGGGATTGAGCTCATCTTTAAAATTCAATTGTAGTGGAAACATGTTATAGGAAAACATTTCCCAATTTTAATAGGCAGATAATACTGTAAAATTAATGAGAATTATAGGTCATAATGCTAAAGGAGATCTGAATACAAAACATTTTGGAATAAAAAACATTAGTTATATAAAATCGTATAGTATTTAAGGAAATTTTAAGTATTCAGATCTGTCTTGAATTTCATCTCATTGAAATATACCTGTCACATTATAAACCTTCTCAATGTATATTGACACTTAGCCACCATATAATAGACTTTTATTTGAGAAATTGACTTTTCTATGATTTCATTTTAAAACAAATCTGATTGCTTTGCAGGGATATTATAATGCCCCCCTTTCTAAAGTTTATTTTTAATCAAGAAAATGTTTAAGCAAGGCTGTAGTTTTTTTCAATTAAACTTCAATAATTTGGAACTGCCATTTTCAATTTAGTTTTAAAATTTGTATTTATTTAGTTATCTAGCTAGGTCATTTCTAAATAGTCCTTACTAACAGATGGAAACAGATGAGAAAAGGTACTATTAATTGGGTACCTAATATGTGCTGAGGCCTAAAAACAGTCATATTATCTGTCATTTATTGCATGACACTGAATAAATTTACTGAGTGAACAATACAATGATGAAGAATGACTGTTAATGTTATTGTTTTATACATATATACTATGCATTGTAAATGTATTTATCTCATTTAATTTGTATACCAGATTGGCAAGTTCATGAGTAATGCTTTCATGATAAAGAAATTAAGGAGGTGCAGAAATTTACCTAAATATACACAAAAGTAGTACATGATAGAATCAGGACTCAATCTAGAGCCTTTTGACTATAAAAATCTGTGTCTTTTTTATTACAGTCTTTGTCTGTAATAAAATTTGCTAATACCTGAAAATAATATGTTGCATCTCGGCTTTGCTATTTACTAGCTATATTTACTACTTCTTACTAAAGTTTTTTAATCTTGCTAGACTTCAGTTTCCTTAGCTATAAAATTGTATTATATGAGATAATTCACGTAAAACACACAGAACAATGCTTAGAACAGAGTAAGCTCTCTATACATATTAACACTTATTAATTATTTTATTTAAAGGTCTGCATATGTACATAGATAATTTAAAAATTTGCTAATTCCATGTAGCTTAATAAAATAGATTTTCTAAGCCTCATGCTCCTTCACGCTTTCCAACCACATCACTCTTAAATTTTAGTCTTCGCTAATTTATAGATTACGTGCAACCAGATACCATTATTAATGAGCTTAAAGGAAAATTAATTAGCTGCCTAATGACTTCCTTCCTCAGAACTGAAAATGATCCTGGATTTCCTCAGATGCTCTGTGATTGCTGCTCTCTGCCTGTAATCAGTGTTTTCAAAAAGATTGACTTGGCATTTTGCTGTCCATCCCTCAACTCCCCAACCCGCTAAAGAACTTGCAGTCTTCCATGACTCTGATGACCTGTTAGCAAACCGTGTTACTTTGTGGTGCAGAATATTGTCAGGCATGTTGATTATGCCATTTGTTTTCACTTTTACTTTTTATTTCATAACTGGCAAAATTCACAGAACAATTTTATACTTGTTCTTACAGTTTCTGGGAATCCCCTGGATCTTTTTCTTGCAGTTCTGTGTTCTTTCTGGGCTATTCTTCCTCCCCTGTCTCCCATCTTCCACTTATTAATCTCATTTTAGAAGAGAACTAGCTTGTTCTTATCAAATGATTCATTTGGTCTCATGAAAATATTGTCTTCCATCTGGAAGAAATAGTCCAGTAGGACAAAAAAATAAAAACTCTCTATTGAGATGGGGGATTATGATGGCTAATGGAATAACTGGATTCTATTCATCCCCTATCACAAATGAAATGATCAGATTAGTCTTGGTTATGTACAAGTATTAGTAGCAAATATGAACGTCACAGTACAGCTGGGATTCCAGTACCTACAGCTTTAGCAGTTACATATTAAAATTTAAAAATGAAAGAAATGCAAGGGGAAAGGGAAGGAGATGAAGACTACATTTTCAAACTTACATAAAAACTACCCCAAGTAGTGAGTGATGAGAGTAACACTCCAAGATAATGTATCTAAAAAATTAAGATTTGAATAGTTATTTTTTTAACAAGGGGAATTTCCCTTCTTATTTTTCTTATTTGCTCCATTTGCTCTGGTAGTGAAGTTAGGAATCTAACTTTGCACTTTGCCTTTGCTACTGATTCACAAAAAATACAGATTAATCTCATTACCAGCGTTGAACAAAGAAGGCCATGTTTCTCAGCTCACAGATCTTTTCCCTTTTAGTATTCTTGAATGCTCTGCAAATTTCCCTCTCCGCTCTTTGGCCTTTGGGCTTGCCAAAGAGTGTCTATTCTTTGAGCTCGCTCTCTCCTTAGGCTTTTTGCCTTCTTAGCGGTTCTTAATTCTCTTCTTTGTTTCTTTCTTGAGCCAGTCCTGAGCTTGGTCCTCTCCCAGACTGCCTTTGTGTTTGCACTCTATGTGGAAATTTCCATGGACCCTCTCATATTTATGCAGTCAAGATCAGGGGCATGTCTTTTATTTCTTTCTTGGACCCAGCAGGGGTTTCCTGCCTGTTTTTGTATGTCAGTTTCTGAGTTAATTGGGCTAGTCAATCTAGCAAATTTTCCTGAAGTTGTCCAACACCAAGGGTTATCTGGATAACAGTTATTGCAGCTAATCAGTGGAACCCCTAAGGGTAGAATTTAGTTTTTACTGGGCATGATTTAAGAGGCTGTTTCACCCTCTGAAAATTATTTCTGCCATTCTACAATTTATTGGACTTCTGAAAAATATACTTTAAAATGGTAAAAGTGTGAATGTGAAAATGCTTAGTAGAGAAAGATAGATATTCAGGCAAGCATAGAGGTTGCAGAGTGGAGAGCACCGAACAGTGTTTAGGAACCTTTGCACTTTGCCTTTGCTACTGATTAGCTCAGTACCTCTCAGCAGTTCCTTGAACTTCATCTTTCTCATCTGTAAAGTGGAAATAATATGATGTCGTGATTATAATGTGGAGAATTTTAATTAGAGATAGATTGTGAAAGTATTTTTTCAAAAATTGTACTCAAAGTTGGGACGCTGGTAGTGGACACAGAATAGAAAGAAGGGCAGGAAGAATAGTAATACCATTAGTTGTAGTACTGCTGGAGGGTAACAATTGAAGCATTTTGCACCCAGTGGCAGGTTTGTGTCATTGATTAATGTCAATTATGCAGTCAGGAGTAAGGGCTTCCAGGTCTCTTCGCACAGGCTGTGCACAGTACAACTTCAGGGAGTACCAGCAACACCTCTAATGTAAAATGTGAGCTCACTAGCTCTTTAATGATTCCTCCATTTATTTTTCAGACATTTTTGGACACAATGACTAGGCATGGCTTAGTGTGGGGGGAGCGGGGGAAAGACAAGGAAAACCTTTGGAGTGAATTAGTCTGCCTGGTTTACCATAACAAAATACCACAGACTTGGTGGCTTAAACAATAAAAATTTATTTTTTTAGAGTTCTGGAGGCTGGAAGTCTGAGATCAGGATGCCAGCACAGGGGGTTCTGGCGAGGGCTGTCTTCCTGGCTTGCACACATCCATCTTCTGGTTGCACGCTTACGCAGTAGGGAGAGAGTGAGCTCTCTGGTATCTTATTTTATAAGGACACTAATCCTTTTCCTTCTCTGATGACCTCATTTAATCTTGATTACTTTTTATCTCTAAATACAGTCACTTTTGGGCTTTGGGCTCCAACAAATGAATTAGGAAGTATTTTGAGGTAGGCAGGCCTATGCAAATCTACCCCAAAGTCAAAGGAAGTTGAGAGGCCAAAGAAAGGGCTCACAAATCCAGTTTCTTAAAAAGAAACATTTAATAGAGACTTAGGAACAGAATGTGTCTAAGGTAGGGACAAGACAAGACGGTCTCGCAAGAATAGATCCCAGGTATATAATCCCCCAAACCCAGGAATTATATACAAAGGCACATGTGCTTCAGCGGGAATGTGTAAGAATTTGCCATAAGGACAAGATTTACATAAGTACATGCTCTTATATAAGGAACAGTAGATAAACTGGAAATTTCAAAGGTCTTCCCAGAACTGGGGTTAATCAGAAGCTAACATGGCAGATAAGCATCAAAGATGGAGTTGCTCCAGCCTCCACAGGGGGAGAGGGGACACAATGTAGTCCACAGCATGGAGTAAGACAGATCTGAATTTAACTTTTGTTTACTAACAATGGGATTAAATTATCTTATTGCCATTTTCTAGCTTTGTGGGGATGAGCAAGTACTCAAACTCTCTTTGAGCTCCTTTTTTTTCTCATTTTCAATTTGGGATCATACTGTCTACCACATTGTAGTAAGGATTACCAATTATGTAACATATATGATAGAAAATAGATGCTTAATCAATACAGCAATCAGTAGGAAGAAAGGAAACTCATTCTTAATGTATTTAATGCTCCAACCTCATTCTGTCACCTGAGATTAAATATGCCTATGTCACTTGAGATGAAATCTGTCTGAGTTCTCTGAGTAGGGAGATTATCGGATTATCTACCATATGTAGATATATCTATATCTACTATGTACATGTATAGTAGATACCATAGCTACCATTCTGATTTTATGATAGAAGACGGATCTTGGGAATCAGGGTGGCCATATAATGTTCCTTTGTTTTGTCTACTAGGAAGGGGAGACCACAATAATTTGGAGGAATTCCATTAAGATCATTCAGCGACTCAATAGCAGCACCATGAATCTTGGCCTCTTGACTCCAATCTGCTGTTTTTTAAATGATTCCCATAGTTCCCAACATTTTGTCCAGCATGACACATTCAACTGATAATGGTCACACAACCTATCCCTACAGGTGCTGGCAATGCTCAGTGCCATCATGTTAGCCAAATGCCATTCCTTTTGCCCTTACACAAAGAAGACCAAAATCCAAGTGAGAGAGAAAAAATATTAATAGGCATAACTGAATATCTTCTACTGGTAAGATTGTGGACATTATTTCCAAACTTTGTTGCTCTAATAGTACTACAATAACTTACTTGAGACACTCCAAAATATTGGCCCAGCCGCATTTTGTGACATGGGTCAAGAATTGTGACTCTAAGTTGAGTTTTGCTCCTAAGTCATGGTCCTTTTGTTGAAAGGGAAGGACAAGAAAGCACTTCCAGGTGGTGCTGGCATTATGGTTCCAAGATGTTTGGCCTATACCTTGATGTTTAATTCCCATTCTTGGTAGCCTGGGAATCATTTTCTAGTTTCCTTTATTTGGCGGTATTTCCAACTCAGCAATTTCAGTAGCACTTCTCAGTGATTGCTCCCCAAATTACTGCTGCTTCCCAGCTGTTTGCCAGTGGTAACAAAGCATGACGGCTAAGCACACAGAGTCTGGAACTACCCTGCTTGGATCCCATTCTTGACGTCAGTATTGACTAGGTACGTGACCTTGAACAAGTTATTTAGCATCCTTGCACCTCTGTTTTCTCTTCTGAAAAATGAAGTATGAACCTCATGTGTCTGCTCTGTTGTTTATATAATTTAATATAGGTAAAGAGCTTATTAGAATGGCACACGTAATGGATGCTGTTAGAAATGTTGGATATATTATTCTTTTTTCACTGGGAACAAAGGCCCAATCTAACTCTTTGTACGTATCGGAAGAGATACAACATTTCATTTATAATTCCTAGTTGCTTCAGAAATTTGTTAATATTTCTGTAGGTTTTTTGTTTTGTTTTGTTTTGTTTTGTTTTTTTAATTTGCTTGTGTTTGTCTTGCCTCGGCCCTTGTAAAAGTTGTGTGTTTTTACATACTACTAAAAGGAGTTTCTAATCTGAGCATGTAATCACCCCAGGTGCTTTGCTCCTAAATCCCCAACAAGCACTGAGTTTGTTTTTCAGAGCTACTGTGCTTAATTAATATTTATGCAGGACTTAGTAAAATCATGAAAATTAACAGATGTCCTTACCTAGAACAGGTGGTGAATATATCAACAATTGCAACAAGAACAGTAATGATACAATAGTACTTTTAGATGGATCAAAATCACTACTGAGTCTGATAAACATGGTTTCCACATTTACTCCCCAATCTAGTAAACATATTGTCAGGCAAATAAACATGACTCTAAGTTTAATTTAAGATAGTCACATGACATATGAACTTTACTTCAGTATATATAAACAGAAAACTAAGAATAACAGCATCATCAGCACATAGGGTTTATTCTGTCCCATGGAGAAGTCTGAAAATAGTGCAGAGAGGGTATGATAGCTACACAAAATCACCAGGGATCCGGGCATCTTTCATCTCTGTCCCAACATTCTAACGCAAAGCTTTCAGTCTCAAAGTCAAAACACCATCCACAGTGACCGCTAAAGCTCCAGCTATCATGTCAACATTTCGGGAAGCAGAAAGGAAAACTGGAGAAATCACATTATGATGTTATCTCTAGTCCAAATTTACATCTTTAAAGCATCATTCTTGGAATTTTTATGTCACGTTTTGGCTTATATCTCATTTGGCCAGAATTTAGTCATATAACTATACCTGGGTACAAGAGATTCTGGGAAACAAAGTATTTTATTTGGGGCTCAGTGTAGGTCCCAAACCAAACCCACAGTTTTACTAAAGAAAAGGGAAATATGACCTTTGGGCATAACTAGCAAATTTAAAATTGGCTTTTTTATTTTGAATTTTGGTGTTTTGATGATTTTCCTGATTGTTTATATGTTTAGATATAGTTACTTCTTTTGAAGCAATTTCTCATATTCTTGAGGTCTGTTTATAATTAAATAATGATTTTGTTTTAGTTTTATTCAAGTTTTTTTTTAAAAAAATACATGCCACTTGCTTTCAAAAGAACTGAGAAAACTTCCCACAAAACACATATCTAATAGAGAAGCTTATTTTCTCATTATCTATTTAATAAAAACTTACTGTGTACCTTCTATGTGCCAAGCACTGGTTTAGGTACAGGGGATAGGAGTAAGCAACACAAGGTATCATCTACTATGGGGCTTACATATTGATGGGGAAAGATACAATAACATCTATAATATACGGGCCAGGCGCGGTGGCTCAAGCCTGTAATCCCAGCACTTTGGGAGGCGGAGACGGGCGGATCACGAGGTCAGGAGATCGA